>NC_134524.1:19387701-19687868 GCF_027942865.1 Odontesthes bonariensis
GCAGGCTCCTCTGACTTTTCTGTTTAACTGATGCTGCTTTCACTTCCTGCGTGGAGTCCCAAAGCGTTCAGTACTGAGATTTTTGCTGTAGGTAAAACTCGTCTCGTTCCAAAGATAGGTTATTGAAGAATGGTTGTTTTTCAGTTTATATATCAGTTAATTTGAATTTCATTCTACATTTTCTTTTTCCTTCGTAATTCTCAAACATACCAAACTTTTATCCTCTCCTAAGTCAACATGTGTCAACTTTTGTGGTCTTTTTTTTATTTTGTATAGTTAAAAAATGTATTCTATCTTTAACTATGTTTTCTTTATCGTGACTTAATGTAGATACAATTTATTTTAATATGTTTAATATATCTTATACATTTCTTTAATTACTTTTATTCATTTTAATGGCAGAAATGAACTGCACGAATCCAAACTTCCTCAGAGCTCGAGCGTTTTAAAACATCAACATCGCCGTCTGCTGGCAGAAAAACAAAATGCAGGACTGCTGGACGGCTGGACTCTTCACTCTGATTCCGCACCTGTGTTGTTTTATCTTCACTGGTGGGACATCAACTAATTTGTTGCATCTTTGTTTCATTTCATACCATCTCTTTTCATAGAATTATGCGAATGAAAGTCGATTCATCGCCGTGTGACCCTCTGCTCTAACATTCTCCTCTTAAATAATTTTTTTACCTTCCCCTTCTGGTGGTGGATTCCCTTCTTGCACATCTCAGCACGGAGTGTGGAGCTCTGCTCGGTCTGAATCTTTCCCGTCTGACACTTTCCGCCTCTTTTCTCTCTTCAGGCGGTGAAGCTCTCGGCCCTCCAGCCCGTCTGACCAGAACTTCCGCCGCGTTAATGGTGCCGTGACGGAAAGCGGTGGAGGGATACGGTCGTCTAAAGTGCCTTATTGTTACCAGTCAATAGACACCTCATCGCGGCGGAAGCAAGATTTATCCGCCTGCCTCCATTTTCTCTGTTTCTACGATAACAAAAACTCACATTTGCATCATATCTGCAGATACTGTTTTATATTTAAAAGAAATGCTGTGTTTTATTTTTCTACGGTGTACACTGATCGTTTTCGGGATAAAGAGGACTTTTCTTTTCTTTTTAACAAAAGGTGAGCGTTTGCTTTGAAAAACCGCCTGCCAGCGGAAGCGTGGATTAACTGGGACCCTTCCTCTATTTCTGATGTTTTTTCTACTATGGTTCTTCCAGCTCTCACTGCCAGAAAGTGTCCGGGTTTGATGCATTTATGTTTAACGCTGCGCTGGATTATCCGACACGGACTGTGCGGTGCGTTGACAGCAGTTTGGGTTGCTTTGGTTTACGAGGAGCGGGAAGGAGATGGTGTTGAGTTTACAAGTGATCTCTGAGACTGAGTTTTCAAGCAGGGGGTTTTATGCCCTGATTTTATTTTCTCCCGCTCCAATTCCTCTCCACATCGTTTGTATTTGAACCAAGTATGCAGATGTGTTCAAGTTGGACCAAGAAGGAGGTTAGCTGGCATTTGATGTCAAGACTCCTCTAAAAGCTGCAGGAAAGTGCAGGAAAAAAGGCTCCAATTGGGGAAACAGCACAAAATGCATTTAAAGTCTAGTCATTCAGCACAATGATAAGTTGGATGATTGATTCTGATCGTCACTCTCAGAGCTGGAGCTGCAGCATTCCAATGACAACTACACTACAGTATTTTTTTTTTTTTTAGTCAGACATGTAGAATTAACCAAACTGAAACACACGTTTAAGAAACAAAAAGACTTTACTCAGGAGCACTCGAGCAGTATTTCTGTCAATCATTCTCTCGTCTCAGCTTTGCAACATTCAGATGTTTTATACCAATTTCTGACGACCCCTGCACTCGGATTTCTCTTCACACATGAAGAGAAATTCTTCTGCCAGCCCTGAATCCCTGGGAAATGTGCTCAGTACAGGGCCAGGCATATATCCCCCTAATTGTGTCCCTGGGGTGATGCTTATTTTTCACCTCTGTCTTTCAGCGATTCGGAGAAAAGGAGTTGCGCAAAGTCACATTTGTTGAAGCAAAAGGGGTGGGGAAAAAAAAACTCCTTTTAGCTTCCCTGAAAACACATTGTAAAGCTTTGTTTTTCGAGACTGCCTGAAAGTAAAATGAGTGGCTAACAACCTTTTGTGTCAGTCCTCTCTACAAGGAAAAATGGGGAATGCAAAAATAGCACGACCCGTGGAGCTGTTATGGACACATTTTGGGGGAAACATTGAGTTGTGATGAACCAGATTTTTTTTTTTTTTTTTTGTCTGAGCAGCTTTTCCATCCTCAGGCCATCACCAGGCAACCAGTTTTTCTATGAGCACAATACAGGTCTGGGGATACTGACAAAGAACGCATGTTTAACTGATGAACATCTAAGATGTGTTTTCAGAGGTGAGTTCAAGTCCTGCCGTAACAGGGGTGCTTCGGTTTTTCTTCCACTTAGCCTTAAACCTTCATCAAAGGTGTTAAGCCTACAGAAACGACTACAAAGCCAACATATCATTGATTGAGGAATCATCAGATTTTTCTCCACCAACTTCGTGGGAAATAACCGGTTCATTGGCTGCTCATCTCCCAACTTTGTTTCCCTCTTAATACGGCGTACGCTGCTTTATTTTCCTGAGCTTTTTGTGGCGTAATACCAAAACTGTCCCTCCGTAAAGCTTCGGGGAGCTGCAGGATCAGATGGTAACACTGCAGGTTTCTAACTACCAGGGACCCTCTGAGAGGATGTTAGCAGTTGGTTGACATTTTCACTGTAATGCTGACATACTTTTGAATGTATGTCATGTGCCTTTAAACTTTTAAATGTCCAATCTCTCGATTCCAAATGACTCGCAATGCTGTGTAGAATACAACGATTTAGGCCTTCATATGAAGACGATATATGAGATGTTGAAACTGAACATCAGATTGTCCACTTTTGACTCACATTGTTATATGTTTCAAATTACAATTACATGCTTTTAATGTAAAGAATAATGATAATGATAATGAAGCTTTCGGGACACAAATGCCATTTCATTGGTCAACCGGAAACTATTAAGTTTATATGGAGGCTTTTTTTCCCCCCCGTTTTCTGTGTGATTTTAATTTCTTCGGGGAAGGAATATTGTGATGGGATATTTCCGTATCTGTTTTTGTATTCTTGTACTTTTTTTTTTGTCTTTATTGTTATGTAATACCTGAGGTTGCAGTAACCCAAGACTGTTTTTCTTCTCTTTTATATTTCAAACATTACTAATGAGCACTTAATTTATGCCCAGGGCTGGATACTGTTGGGAATAAATCCTAGAGTTCGTTGTCTGACCAAATGGGATAAATTGGCAGCTCGTTAATTTCACTGACCTGACTTTTTCAGGACAGATGGCTCCTCCATCGCATCATTTGGAAGAACCAAGGATCAAATAAAACTGCTAAAACTCTGTCAGTGCTTCATTGAGGCCGTGTTTTACATTTAACAGACGAACCTTTAAACACACAGCATTGCTTTTGCTAAAGCCTCAAACTGCACGAGCTAAAGTAAAGTGATACACACGATACGATGCTGAAAATATACTTTATTATGCAATGCACTCATGACATGACAGGATGATATCAATGTTAGTGATTAGCAGTTTGACTTGTTGACGAGTTACACACACCTGTCGGCGTACGGAGGAAACAAGTCCTTTATTTACACAAATTACATGTAAATGTTCAGTTAAACAGCCCCTCGTGTCACTATGCTTTCACTCATACTACAGTGCATTTACACATTGATTGTACTTTTAGTTCCCATCATGCCAGAGGCAGAAATCTCTAGAACAGTCTAAAAATCTAACCAGAAACATTATCTTCAGCTTAAGTTGGTGGGGAAATTTTTGAAAAAATCTGTTACATCTTCCTCTTGAATAATCTCACGTTATGAGGTTTTCTGCAGCAGGTATAATGACCTACATTTTTTTGAGTTAGTGTGTCCTCTAGTGGCCATGTGCACAAATGCATTCAAATAAATCTCCCATAGAGGTGTCAACCAGTGAAATTCTCTGATGATTTAATCATGCTTCCTGGAAGATACAGACTAGGCAACAGCATTACACTCTAAAGCGCTAGAGTGGATGAAACAAAAAGGACATGAATAATTCAAATTCTGCCCCCAAGTTCATATTTTGGTGTCAAACTTTAAAGGTTTTAACCCAAGGTTGAATAACACAAATGCTCGATAAGATGAAGCAGCAGGTTTTTCTAAGTAGCAGCAACAAGGTTTAAGCCTCTGAGGACCAAAAACAGATAACTTGGTGGTGACGCCAAAAACAATCACACTCCATGTACTGTCGAAGGATGTCACCCCCTACTCAGAACATTTATCCTAATTATATCACTTGTAACTTAAAACCATAAATGTGGCAAATTAAAGTAGCTGAAAAATAGGGTTTGTCCACAAGTATACTGGCCCCACGCTAACTGCCTATGTGGGTTGCAGGATTTCACAGGGTGCTGGGTGGGACACATGTTTTTTGCTCTTCCTTTGTTAAACACAAATGAGTCCAATTTCTGTTGGCAAATGCTTACCTTCTGCTGTTGACGTAAGTGGTTCTCGATAAGCTGCCCTTTTTTGGGGGGGCTATTCCCATTTGCTAACCCTTTTCCAAGCAAAACCAATGTGGGCCTTTAACATAGGTATGTTATGGAACCCATGGACAGTCCCATTAGGGCCCAGATTTTCAGCTCATTTATCACCCACCTAGGGCCTACATACACATTTTGGTAAAGAGATGATACACCAAAAGCTTAAAAATGCCCAGAAATGACATGAATGTAATTTAAGGGGCATTATATTTAGTGTATAGGTAATGTCCACAAAACAAGATATTTTAACCTTGACCACTGTTCCAACAAACTAGAACCATGAAAGCTTCTCTGTCAAAACAGTAAAATCCTTTTTTTTTTTTTTTAACCATTGTACTGTTGATCTGCATAGCCTACCAGTAAAAGTGGAACTTTTCATGATGTCAAATTCTCTCTGCTTGAGTTTTTCTCACGAAGGATACTCTTACACCTTCTGCCCTGGAGGCATCTGCGCTGGACCCGGGCTATGAGTGGTAATGGTAATTTTGGGAAATGTGAAAAACTTGGTAAATAAATAAAATATTTAATTATTGTAACGCAAACGCAAAAATCACATGACTTACGAATGCACATTTGGCGGTTACCAGAATTCTTTAATGAGCACATTATGGTTAAATCAGCTGTTTAAGCGCTTTACGCTGATGTATGCTTCCTATGATTTCTATGCAATGATCATTCTTGGCCTCACAGTAGCTTTGTTTCTTTTTTTTTTAAATGCTTTGCATCAAACTATATTTGTTGTAGAACAGTATGTCAGTTTCCAGGTGATGCCAGAACATCATACTCAGTCAAAAGCACAAAACTATTCTCTCTAATTTTTCGGACTCTCACCAAATCTCCACACTCCTGGACATGGATCAGCCCTCTCTCTCCTCTCTCATATTCCCTCTCCCTGTCATTCAGGGTCACCTCTGTCCGTCTGCCACATGCCTGCCGGTACATGTACCTTACTCCGACCATCAGCACCATGCCTAAGCCAGCTGAACAGCCTAGCAGTATGCCCAGCTCCCAGGTACTGTGTCTGGGGATGATGTCTGGATACTTCCCTTCCTTCTCTGGAGATTCGGAGGGATTGGAGGGACGCTTGGGTTTGTTATCAGTGCTCGGAATGTTAGGTTTAAACTCCTGTCCATGATTTACCCTGAGGTTTGGATAGGGTTTGGGGATTGGATGAACAACTGTTCTTGGTGATGGTACATTAAGATCTGGCTCATAATTAGAGGGTGAAATGTGTGTCTGGATTAGTAATGTCTGGCCTGGAGTGATCTTTTGAGAGGGTACCAAAGATTTCGGTGTATTTAGAGAGCGACTTGGAGCTGGGGAAAGTCCTGAATGAGGGGAGGTGATGGATGAAATAACAGGAGATGTGAAATCCTCTGTGTAGGGGGAAGATGTTGAGGTGGATGAGAAAGAGGCTGGAGGTGAAGTTGGCGAAGAAGCTAATAAAATGGAAATTGCTGATGAGTAGGACAGAGTAAAGGACTCTGTGGAAGAGGAAGGTGAGGAGCAGTTAGAACTTGTGACACACAGAGAAGAGTTAGATTTTGGGATTGAAGACAAGGGAGTTAGTGATGGATAGTTGGAGGACTTTGTGGAAGGAATGGCAGAAGAAATGAAGAGAGATGGCAGAGAGGAAGTAGAGGAAGGCTGGGTAGAAGATAAATGAGGAGGTGTGGAAATTGGGAAAGGAGAAGGGAGAGCAGAAAAAGCTGGGGCTGTTTTGGGTTGGTTCTTTGAAGAGGAGGAAGTGGAATGGATGGGCAATGTTGACCTTAAGGATGGAAACACGGACACCAGGGTTGAGCCTCCAGATTGATGCGGAGGAGTTGTAGCACCGGGATGAACAATATAGGAAGTGGATGAGTCAAGGTGGGAGGAACTTGAAAAAGAAGGTGATGGAGTGGCTGAAGGAACAAAACCAAAGGCCGGGCTCATGCTTTTGATCTTTGCTTGAGACTTAAGATCTTTTTCCAAAGGGAAGACTGGGTCAAACCTTGATGTAGAGAATAGAGGATGGATGGGCCGAGGAGTCACTGGGGATAGATTCAAAGTCTTACCAGTTTGGAAAAGGGGCCAGGACTGCAATTGAGGAGAGGTTCTTGAAACTTGTGGATGTGTTTCAAATTGGGGCAGGTCTGTCTGGACAAGGCTTGGTTGAGCCTGAGTTTGAGTTGATTTAGTTTCTGGCAGGAGTTGGTGAACGCTGCTAAGAGACTGAGGTTGAAGAGGGCTGCTCAGTTGTGTGGTTGTTTGAGGCAAACTTGTGTGTTTTGAAGTACTTTTGGGTCCAGATGAAATGTTTTCAGGCTGACTTACAGTTTTGTGAGACTGAAGGTTGTCCTGAGAATGGGATGAAGCTGAAAAAGGCTCAAGGTTTGAAGACTTGTATGGAAGAACTGGCTTTGATGAATACGTTTTGAAGTGTGGACCTATTTTTGTTTTTATTGTACTCATTTGGAACTCGGTTAGGACAGTCCCATGGAATTCCTCCGACTTGTTCTGGTTCTCAAACTTTGTAAAACTTTTTTGCTCCTGAATCTGCCCTCTTAGATTGCTGTAAGTGGATCTTGGGGTATTTGTATTGTCAATGCTGTGACTGATCAACAGTGTAGTTGTAGTGGTTGCAGAAGTTAGTGTTATGTCTTTATTTTCCAGATTAGCATTCTGTTTTGGTTCCTGAGAGCTTATCTGAAGTTCTTTCCTTTCCACTTCTGCATCATTTAGTGGAAAGAGGGGAACAGGACAATTTAGCAGAGAACGACAGTTTGTTGAGTTTTGTACTGTGATGTTTGGAAAATCCGTGGTGGTAGTGTCGGTCCTTCTTACGTCAATCGAGGAAGCAGTGGATGTGAAAGAAAGGGGGTCCTTGGTAGGAGACACCGGATCAATGGCCGTCTCTTCTGACTCACCTGAAAGGGATGCTGGAGTTGCACGGGTGTCACTTTGAAGATATCCTGAAGTTGAAATCTTGGTTTCACTTTCCGCATGATTTGTTAAATTCAAGGAGCTGTTCAATTCCACTACTGGGCGATTGACTTTTCTCAGTGTTTTCAGAGACTTGAGAATATCAGTTCCTCTGATTGTTTCTGGGGTAGTAGAAGAACTAGCTGCCCTGTTAATTTGTTTTTTTGGTGTTTTCTGGGCTCTGAAGGCTGCGAGACAAAAAGGAAAGAGACGATAGCAGTTATAACAAGCCATTGATGGGAAGATAAAGCCCCCAATCTCAATCCCACCCTTTGCCCTACCCCACGGTTTTTCATTCTTATACACCAATCCGTAGGATTCCTAGTTGCTGTCTTGTCTTAGCCCACAGTTGCATACCACAGCTTATCACAGAATTTTGCCTACCTGGCAGGTCAGTAACTTTATCCTCTTGAACTGCAAAAATTGTGCTCAGTTCATCCACTGCTGTGGTATTACTCCCTCTCCAACTTCTACGACTTGCATCACGCACAACTGCAGACTCAATACCAGCCCAGTAAACAAAGTAGGATTGTACCACAGTGATGCTAGAATAGAGGACACAGAGGTGCGTGCACCATTGAATATAATAACTAAAGCAATAATAAACAGAACATTGACTTAAAATAATAGCTTTCTTAATGACATTGTGCCAATAGATAGTGGCGGCCTTACTGAAACCGTAGGTCTCCCACTGGTATATCAGGAGCCCTCCATAGAAACGAGAGGTATCTCTTCCGCTGTTTGTCAGAGTGTGTTACAGTGTCGCACTCTGAGAGGCAGTGCATGGTGTGGGTACCCGGGGGAGTTAGGATCCAAGAGCCACCCACCAGAAGAGGGCCCAGTCTCGTAGATCTCATTCTAGCAATTCTTCCAGTCCTACTTTTCCTAACCCCGACACTGCGAGCCTGAAGCAGGAAACCCATGAAGTCCCGAGAGCTTCGGACAGTCACTGACATGGTTTGATAGAGACAACGAACCATTTAAAAAAACATGAGCATAAACTGCAATTAACTATTTGACTAAATTAATTTGTAAAAAACAGCATCACACACTTGCAAACTTCAGACAAGTTGAGTAAGCTCTCTTAACAATTAGTGATTCAACATTCTAGATTATAACCTTGCAGTTTTACTTGTCTACTCCATGAGTTAAATGATGGTCAAGTAGTACCTGTTATTAACTGTCCAGGGTGGTACGATGAGGTGGATGTGTGGACAGAGACATAGCTGTGCTGCGGGTCCAAGGGATGAGCACGTATGTGACCAGGAGTCATCTCCAGACAGGCAGCAATGCTTGCACCATGGGAGAAAGACATTATGGGTGGGGCCAGCGAGCATAAGACCAAAGACAACCAGGAAAATAGGAGGATGGACGACATCACTAAATACACAAGCAAACATAATATTTTTCAGTCAGTTCAATCCAAACATTAAGAGACATCGGACTGGCAGTATGGTCTGAATACATGCAAAAAATGCAGATATCTAGAAATCAAAAAACCTAAATGCTCGCAGTATCTAAAGCGACCAAAGGGGAAAAAAATTAGCAAAGTTTCCCAAAGTTAAAGACAAGCAGGGACAGCAAAGATATGTAAAATGACAAAAGTGAGACAAAAATAAACAACAAAACGTGTGAAATGCAAAACTACAGATGGCAAAAAAATGACAGATTTTACTATTTCATTATTCATTTAACAAAAACTCAGACAAAATGCAGAAGCAGCTTTAGATGTATGTATTACTGGTTCCCCAACTTCTCAAGTTAACATTTTTTTATTGTCAATAAGAGAAACAGAAAATACAATCAGATCTTCTTCAGTATTTTTCATGCTGATGTAAACAGTACTGATAATAGAAAATGATAGATTAATCCTTGATGTTGTAAATCTATTTGAATTTAACACAAATATAAGATTAGATTGGACAGAAATGAGAGGAAATATGTTTACTTGTTGAACGAGGACTACGGACAAATTTCTAAATAACCAGACACTAAACATTGTCCTCTCAAGCTGAATATTTTTTTGTTTTTTTGCTTACATAGAACAAATCTAAAACAATGAAATTATAGATGAGTGGATGATGGTGCAGCAGCAGCATGGATCAGTTTTGTGCCGGCGCATCCTCACCTTTACAGAGCAGTGATCTTCAGGATGTCATAAAAATCTCCAACTTCTTCAGTTCACTGCGAGTCAGTTCCACTCAGTTGTGTTATCAAGCTTTGAAATCTCCTGGAGCGTTGGAATCCCAACATTGAGCTGTGACTGATTCCCTAAAGTGTGTAAGGATGACCCTGAAATACAAAGAGATTTGGGGTACCAGGATGTGGAGGGAGGAGGGAGACGCATAGATCCAGATCTAGTAGACCTACAGACTGTCTCCTGAGTTCAATTATTTGAGGTTTTTTATGTCAGTTTTGACATTTAAAGAATAAGGGGGAAGGCTTTTGTGTGTATGGTTGTTGACAGCTTCAGAAACGACACAAACATGGCCTTATATAACTATCTTAAATAACCAAACATCTGGAAAATCGATTCAGTTGAGCCAGTTCTGGTGCTTGAAACAGACACAGAACACTGGAGGCAATTGATATGTTCACACAAACATGAGGCTAAATGTAAGTGGCCTACATGGTCAACTAAGAGCTATCTAGTGTGCATTTATCTCAAATAGCTGAGTAACTGCAGCCACAGTACTGCCAGCATTACTTCATTTTCAATTTACTGTTAACACTTTTAGCTTCTCTTTATATTCAATTTCACACACATGAACTTTTTTGCCAAAGATGTATTTTAAGAAAAGAAAATTAAAAAAAGATAAAACCCAGCTGCGCATTTATAGAGTTATGTCATCTCATGTATTTCTGTTTCTTTGTCAATGTTTCTAACATGCATAAGCTTATAAATACTAAACAGACTTAAGAGAGACACAAAGGGAATTTCCGTGGAACTATAGAAGAGTTTTTGCTTCAGTTTTACACTGTATAAAATGTAACTCTTTTCTATTGGGCCTAACTCTATGGGATTAAACACACCACCACCTCACCACACTAACAGGATGTACACCAGCTGTAGCTGCCTCCCTACTAGGATCTCCCAGAAACTTCTATTGATCTATTCCTTCTGGCAAGTGCACATCTCACTCCAGTTGAGGCCTGCTGATTATTTACAAAGGTAGAGCTCACAGAATCTGTCTGTTCCACTTGAATGTATTATTTTTCTTTCTCTAACAAGAAAAATGGAAAATATCTTCAAGGTAGAAGATGGACATATAAAACGCAAAAGTTTCACATGATAGAAAATAATTTCAAATGCAAATACACAATATGTTAAGCTGACATACATAATAGTTACAAAAGAAGAAAGAAAAAAACAGCAGGATAATACCAACGAACACATTTCTCCTCCAGTTAAAACCTATGTAAAACAGCAATGTGTTTCCTTCTGGACAGTTCTTAAAACAAATTTAAGAGTATGTAAAGAGGGGATTGAGTTTCTCTAATATGATGATATTGTACAGCTTGTTCCATGTAAAACGTTTGGGCTACTAAATCAGAAAAGCACATAAATGAATTCTGTAAATTCAGCATAAAATTAAGATATTCTGAACATGATAATTACAGGATTACAGTTAACTTATTTGTATAGGAATAAAATCAGTATGATTATGAAGATAGGAAGATGTGTAACAAGTACGTGATCGTGTCCATTTGTTTAAAACGTGTGCTTTTGCTTTTGCTTGTGAGGCTGAAGGCTGAGTATGATGAGGGTAAGCAGAACAGGGCCGCTGTGTTGTAGCAGAATTTAATTTTCAAAAAATTCTGGTCAGGCCTTCTGTTTTCATGGTTTTTCCAACTGAAGGATATCGATCCTGCTTAAAACAAACCCCCCCACCAAGATAAAAGACGCAACTTGAAATCTCTTCAGTGGAGAATATTGAGTTTGAGGGGAATAAAACTGATTTGGTGGGCAGTTTTATTGCAGATAGCATAATGTCTGGAGGAGAAATTGTGTTTTTATGTGTCCCTTTCGTAATAGATTATAATCTCAGTGGGACTAGCTGGTTAGAAAAGAATAAGTATGAAAAGATGTAAAACAATATTTAAGACAAATACTAGTTATCTGGGCCCTGTGATAGACTGGCGACCCGTCCAGGGTGTACCCTGCCCAATTAAAGCTGATTCCTTATCAAATACCTCTGGAAAGACCACAGACAGAGACAAACAGCCGACTTTGTTCTCCCCCTGCAGGTTGGAACCAGATATAGCACTGTGTCTAGTGCACCGCATGAATGTAATACTGCGGTTTTTGACCACAAAACACAGCCCTTATGCCACATTTATTGATATCATCGCTCCCACAGTATTTTCAGTACTTTTCCTTCTACAGCCACAATGAGTATATCAAATGCCTCTCTGATACCAACAGTACTTGTTCCAGATGAAGTCGCAAGCAGCAAGTTTGCAGAATTGGTCCCTTATGTTTGGTGAAGCTGGAGCCCTGACGGTTTGAATGTGTGGTTTTATGTTTGATTGAGGTGGTTTTTGCTGCTTGTCTGTTTTGTTTTGTTTGGGAAGCCTCTTGCAGATTAATTCTGTCAATCCGCTGTCTCTGCCTCTCGTAAGTATAGATGACAAATACTCACGAATACAAAAGAACGACCACAGTTTGAAACAAATTTCTTAAGCCCTCTTTTCCATTTCTCTCTGGGCCTGTACCACAACCCTCTGACACCAGACAGGCTAATTTATTTACTTCAAACCATTTAATGGAAACAAGTCTGATGCATATTTTTGGCTCAGAAACATCTCAGCGACTTGAGTAAACAGCTATTGATACATCACACATCAGAGATGAACGTTTTGTTCATGGCTCAGTAATTCCTTAAGGGAAGCATACAATAAATGTTCCCTTTTCTCCCAGAAAATCTTTGATCATGTTGTTGATCTGCATGTCCTGAGACTGAATGTTTAAGCCAGACACTTTGAAGGGACAGCCAGACTGAAGAAGTTAGAGTTGGTCAGAGTGTGGAAGGAATCTCAAGCTGGCAATTCGGCATAAGAAAATGGGATATCTTTTCAAAAGACAATTAATACTTGATTATTAGGTGTTAGTTCATCAAGATACGTGGTGAGTGGGGCCGAGTCCTTGGCCAGAGTAGAGTGAGAGACATAGTCAGTGAAAAAAAGACTCAAACTGGCAAATTTATATGAAATCTTAATGCAATTTTTTAAAAACAGTTTGGTGTTTCCCTCCAAAACGGACTAATATGCCGTCATTAAGAACGTTTTCAGCTCCAGTTCTTCAACCAGAACAGCAGAAGATGAGGCCATAACCAGATCATGTAATTAAAAGTGCACCAGTCAAATCTGAAGGGAATTGAACTGTGAATACATGAACTCCAGTATACTGAACAGTGAAACTTGAGTCCTGACAACAATGTACACACTAGAGCTCTTTTTTTTACAACTTTACATGAGCCGCACCAATAACTGCCAAACAATCATACCGACTCCTCAATCCTCCCCACGACTCTGTACACCCGGAGCTGGGATCACACAGCGCAAAGTCAATTTCAGGACAAAATTTACAAGAACATAGATATTAAATGTCAAATGGCCAGAGATCCTCTGTATGATGATTAGTAAATTGTGACCAAAAATGAAATGCCTTACAGTGTGAATGGATTTCTAGTTTATCAGTCACATATGCATGCTCCTCCTAGAATATGATAAAAACACCATATGGACTGATAAAAAAGTTAAAAACCGAATTTAAGTTTGAAGAGAACTTGAAATATGCGCATAGCACAACCATCCTTTGTCACAGGTGGGAACAAGTAAGCACACAGGGATTTGGGCACAACTCAGACCAAGAGAAAATCTCTTCAATAAGTCATCGGAACTTCAGAGATTCATCGGCTCTGACCTCCCATCCATGCAGAGCATTCTCAGTGACTGACACCACATGTTCAGATGGAGGAATACACAATTCAGCCTGAGACACTATAAATTCAAGACACTGTAAGTCAGTTTGAGCCCCTGAAAAATAGGCCTCTACATGTTAAAGCAATTCCCCTCAACCCTTCCTCCAGTTTGGGCAAGAATATCCTCAAATAAAGAACTCGAAAGAGAAGAAGTTGGGAATCTTGTGAGGGACTGGCTTGAAAATTTGAATTAATGCAACTACCCGTCCCTCTCTGCTGTGCTACAGCCCTGCCTCAAAAGCCTCTACAAGAAGAGGCAAGTAACCAGGGCCATTGTAGGTCTCAATTGACACAGGCTAGACATGACTCTTGACT
This sequence comes from Odontesthes bonariensis, assembly GCF_027942865.1. Lineage (NCBI taxonomy): Eukaryota > Metazoa > Chordata > Actinopteri > Atheriniformes > Atherinopsidae > Odontesthes > Odontesthes bonariensis. The sequence goes on from NC_134524.1 coordinate 19,401,586, forward strand.
CTGACTTGTTCGTATTCAGTCAGGCACTGTGGAGTGTTATAAGTCACAAGAAAGACTTGAAGAGAAAACCTGAAGCACTTTTTTTTTCTCAGGTTATTTATTTAACATATCACTGTCAGGGACTGGTGCCAGTTTCAGAGAATATAACAAAAAGTATTTTTCATTCAGCCAATCAAATTCTGCTTTAAATCCACGTTATATATTAATTAGCTAAATAACAACAACTGTGGACATTTTCGGAACTTATTTGTTGTGCCAACTGCAGCTGTTTTAAAATAATACAAAGATAGTTAAATTGGTGAAGAGATTAAAAAAAACAAAAAACAGAAAGTGGTGCAAGCGTATGTATTCAAGTAAAACTGTTCCAGCTCCTTCAAGTTGGACGGGTTCCTCTGCAATCTTTACGTCATGCCACAGATTCTCAATTGCATCGAGGTCCGGGCTTTGACGAGGCCAATCCAGCACATTTGAACATTTCCCCAGAAACCACTCAATTGTTGCTTTAGCTGTATGCTAAAGGTCATATCCTATTATAATATTTCCTGTCCTATCTCGAGGACAGGAAATATTTTGTTGAAATCGGTAACTGTGTCTCAGACCAAATGGCTATGACCTGTGTGGTTCCCCAGGGGTCAATCCTGGGACCCCTATTGTTCAATCTGTACATGCTTCCATTAGGCCAGCTAATACGCAGCTATAATGTGTCATAACTATGCAGATGACACTCAGATCTATGTGTCACTGACAGCAAGAGAACTCGGGCCTGTAGATACATTGTGTCGCTGCATCGAACAGATCAGTGTGTGGATACAAAACAATTTTCTCCAGCTAAACTCAGACAAAACTGACATCATTGTCTGTGGCTCACAGAAACAAAGAGAAAGTGTTATCAGTCACCTTGAGACTCTCTCTCTAAAACCTAATAATCAAGTTAGAAATTCTGGGGTAATATTGGACTCAGACCTGAACTTTAACAGCCACATTAAATCAATTACATCAGCAGCTTTTTACCATCTAAAAAACATTGCCGGAATCAAAGGAATAGTGTCTAAACCAGACTTAGAGAGACTTAATCCATGCGTTTGTCTGCAGCAGGTTAGACTGCTGTAACAGCCTGCTCACTGGGCTCTCTAAACGGGCTATAAGACAACTGCAGTACATCCAGAACGCTGCTGCTCGAGTCCTGACTAGAACCAGGAAATATGACTATATTAGTCCAGTTCTCAGGTCTCTGCTCTGGCTTCCTGTCGCTCAGAGAATAGACTTTAAAACAGCTCTGCTTGTGTACAAGTCTCTTCATGGTCAAGCGCCAAAGTACATCTCTGACATGTTAGAGCCATATGAACCAACTCAGGCTCTGAGAACCTCAGGGAGGGGTCTTCTGCTGGGGCCCAGAGTCAGGACTAAACAAGGTGAGGCTGCGTTTCAGTTTTATGCTCCGCACATCTGGAACAGCCTTCCAGAAGATGTGAGACAGGCCTCAACTCAATGTTTAAATCCAGGCTGAAAACAGTTCTATTTAGCTGTGCATATGACACCTGAAAGTATTTTATCTGCACTCTTCACTTTTAAATTAATTAATTAATGATTATTTTTATGGGTTTTTTGGAATGATTTTATTGCCTTCTTGTGATTTTATGTATCTGTAAAGCACTTTGAATTGCCTTGTGTACGAATTGTGCTCAACAAATAAAATTGCCTTGTCTTGCCTTGCCTTGCCATTGTCCAATGGGGGAACCTCTGTCCCAGTTAGCTTCTCCAACACGACACAATCTGTGAAAGACTGAAACAGGTTATCCTAAGGAATCTCCAAATATGTAGTACCATCGATCATCTCAATTCTTCGTTGCCTCTCTCATTAATGCCCTCTTTGCCCAGTTTTTGCCCAGGTCCTCTCTTGGCATGTTTGCCGTGGTGCTCTATTCTTTCCATTTTGTGACGATGCATGTAATGGTGCTCTTTATGGCGCTTTTTTATAACTGAACACTGATTAGTTCCTCTCCACAACGCTGTCCCTGACCTGTTTGGTCTTCATGGCATTTCAAAACAGGTGCATATAATGCAGGGATCATTTGAAACTGAGACTGCACATGGGTGAACCTTATGTAACTAATTAAGTGATTTCTGAAGGTAACTAGTCACACTTATTTAGGGGGCCATGCTTAAGAGGGTGCATTCCTATGCATCCAACACTTTTAATTTATATTTCATTTTTTTAGGATTGTTTAAAAATACAGGTTGTAAAAAAGGAAGAACACCAGGGTGGATGGATAATTTTGCATGCCATTGTAAATCTGTTTCTATAAGCTTCTACGATACAAGTTCATTTAACTATTGGATCCCTCTTTTAATACAGTTGGCAGTAGTATACAGTATTCTAACAATTATATCATGATATTAGTATGGTGCAACCTCTGATGCTACTGCCACAACAAGAATCAGTATAACTACTAAAGTACGGTTAATGTTGCTTCATATTTCTATTTGGCTGTCTAATTCTCCTGTGGTTGGTTGTCACCGTGATGCTCAAAGTACTCAGTGTTGCATCCTATGTGAACCTGTGCTGTTAATTCTTTTACTACCTTGAAAACAATCACTTTTACTGGCATATGCGTAAACCTTCGGCTGTTGCTACATTTGCAACAAGTACTGGCATAAGGAGCTCGGTGCATTGAACTACGGCTATACCAAAACGGTAACAGGCTATAGACAGAAACATATTCCTGCTCGACAAAGATCTGGAAAGTCTGTTTTTCATCAACAGAAACCAGTTTTCTTTCAAAAGTAGAACTTGGTGGTTTCTACCGGCGCAAAGTGCTGTGCGAACCCAGGGTTAAAACATAAATCTGATTCGTTTTTGCCATGCAAAGACACACAGCATCTCGCTCTCGCACACAAACACACACACACACTCTCACACACAGAGAGAAAGAGAGGAGGCGGAAACCTCCATCTGCCCTGCTCGGTGACCGACCCGTCATCCTCGGGCTCGGGGAGGAGACGGATCATCTCCTCGCTGGTATCATTTTTGTTTTACTTTGACACCGTGGATGCGGAAACAACAGGAGGAACCGCGGAGGGCTGAGGTGACAAAAGAAAGAAAGAGGAATTTTGCATGGGAGAGATCTATAGTCTATATATAGGCTATGCCCCGGACTGCACCAGCGCCGCCGCCGCCACCTGCCCCCCTGGTACCGGTAAGTCACGGAGCGAAGATGTGCGAATCATCTTGTCCCGGGGCGGGTTGGTGTCAGCTTTGACCGGGCAATGATGCTAACTGACCCGTGAAAATTGACTTTAGAGGTCTTGTGAGGTCGGGTTACCGTTCAGCCATGTTGCAGGAGATGAGAGGGGGGTGGGGGAGCGGAGGTGGAGGGGTAACGGTTGGGCTCTTGACACCTGCCCTTGTTCCCGGTAACAGGAGACAGCGCGAGGGAAAACCGTTGATAATGTCCGAATAGGCAGTTTCAGCGGCACCAAAAAGCGCCCCGACATCCCACACCGGGAAAATGACTTTCTGACTTGGTGTGGCGGGGTGTCGGACTGCCGTTCAGCCATGTTGCAGTGGGAGGGAGAGGTAACTAGCTAACAGCGGGGCTCCGGGAGTTCTGACACCGACCGACCGACCGACACCGCGGGGACAGGAGGGGGAGGAGGAGTGGTGGTGGGGGGGTTATGGAGAAACTGGTGCCCGGTGATTTCTCTCTCCCCTGCCGGATGCAGCGGCAGCAGCCCGCATGGTGTCGCCTAGAGACAGGGGCGCGAGGCTGAACAAAACGGGGTCGAGGGTAGTGAGAAAACCGAGACGATAAACACCCTGCCTATTTAATTTGATTTAATTTAATTAGATTTTTATCTTGGGTCCATTTTTTTTGTCTACAGCAATTGATTATTTCTTTAGAAATCAATCTTAGTTTCTATAAAGCCAATGCTTTTCACATTTTTATTTTCATATTGTTTTCAGTTGATCACTTGATTTTGATCTTTTCTCTTATCAGTAATTTGCTTGTATTATATATTATTTTTAATGTCCCCTTGGAACAATGTAAAACATGTTCAAATCTGTTAATAAGGTCTCATCTCAGCTGTAGATGAAATTTTACCCCCCCCCCCATTTCTATATAACTCCAGTTATATACATTTCAGAGCACGAAGTGATCAGGACTAACAGATGCTGGCAGGCTGAAGTGGTTATTGACAATTATTGATCATAATTGATGATTGTTTTGTCTCAGTAAGGTCAGGGCAGGAGATGACACAGCCGGTTTGTTACCATGGCGATAACAGGAGTGATTTATCCCCTTATTATTAGGCCTTATCCATTCAATAATTTATTCATTCACAGATTCACTTTGTTCATGTTCCTCTTCTTCTCCTCCCTTTCTCTTTCTCTCCCCTGTCCTCTCCCGCCCTTCATCCTTGCTGTTCGGTCCCTCTCCTCTCTTCCTCCCTCAATCCATCTTCTTTCTCTCCTCTCCCCTCGTTCACCTCGTTTCCCTCCATCCGTCTCTTTCTCTGTCTTTCAGGTCACAGAGAGCCAGCAACAGCTCAGTGTGAAAAGCAAATCCTCCCTCTGCAATCTCCCTTATTTCTCTACCATGCTCTCCTCACTTCCATATGTTAGAAAACACGCTCGTCTTATTTTAGCAACACTGCCTTCCTCCTCCTCTTCTTCCTCCTCTTCCTTCTCTCTTGCTCTCCTCTCTTTCTGAGTTTTGACTCCTGTTTTTTTTTTTTCCAAACACACACACACACACACACACACACGAACACGCTGGAAAATGAAGCGTGGGTCGAGTGTGTTGCAGCCTCCCTCTGATGCAGCCAAACGACACACACACCCTGCAAGCGCACACACAAAGACACACGCCAGCGTTGATGATCGCTCGCTCGGTGTGTCTGACGCACGCGCAGATCGCACGCCGGACACGCACGCCGCAGGTTCAAGTCCTTTCCCAGCAGCCACCTCTCTGTTCAGCCCTGATGTCAGCACCAAGATGGCGTCTGACCTCCTCATCAGGCTGTCAGGTACCACACGCACACATGACACACTTTGTGTTCATTTGCTCCCATTCTATCGATGACACCACAGAATTGAGTGTTGACGCAATCAATCAGTGACTATCTTTATTAAAACATTATATAAATTAGCTTCAAATGCGACCTTCATATCCAAATCATCGACAGTGACTTTGTTACTGACACAAATTTGTATGTGAACACAAACACACACACACACACACACACACACACACACACACACACACATTGTGTCTTTGTTGCAGCCATTTTTCAACATAATGTTCCCGTGCACAACCAACTCATGACACTTGTATGACAGTAGAGTATACTATGTTAGGGTTTGGAATACTGTGTACTGACAGGGTTTAAATACCTCAAATAGCACTCAAAGGCTGACATAAGGCACCCATGTGTGATTCATTTTTGGAAACTGACACGATTCATATGTTGCCTCCGAACAGCCAGGCTTTCATGTAATCTTTTAACATGGTCTTGCACAGTAGTTCTCCAGGCTTTCTGAAGGTCTTTCAAAGTTCTCTTTGAACGTTGGCTGCGTTTTGAATCATTTGCAGTCCGGTCCAAGAGATGAACCAGTGCTGCGTCAACGTATTAACAGGCAACTTGGCAAAATAACCCATTGTAAACGGTATCTTTAGGCACTTTGTCACTAGCAGCCTGTCACAAAGGCATTTGTTCCCATTTCCTTCGTTGCATCTATGAAAAATGCCAAAGGTAACACAGTTTGACAGACAGAAAATAGTATTTTTGCACCGACATGGTGGTTCTCAAAGAACTTTTAGCTGAAAACGTGGTATATCTCAGCATGGTGTGCAGTGTCAGAAGTGCAATCCATTTATCAAATTTTTATTTTATACCACGACTGGTGGTAAAGTCACATCCCTGCGTGGTGAAGTTGGTGGTATCCGCGACGGGGACGCAGGGGCAACAGTCCAAGCCGAGATTCCCAGACCTCTGTCCAGACACTTCCTCCAGCTCTTCCAGCTGGACTCCAAAGCGTTTCCAAGCCAGAGAGTCCGATGTCTGCCCAGAGGCCACCATCTTGGGAGATTTTCTGAAACACCGCTCCTGGGAGGTGTCTGGAAATCATCCTGACCAGATGCCCAAACCACCTCAACTGGCTCCTTTCAGTGTGTAGGAGCAGCAACTTTAGTCTTAGCCCCTCCCAGATGCCTGAGCTCCTCACCCTATCCCTCCATGGAAAGGTGGTTTCAGGAAGCAAATCTTAGGGAAGGAAAACGGGGAGAAAAAGGCTGAATATGCCAAATGACACCAAAGCTGGGCTGAAAATCAATAGAGCGAGGTCTCCAAATGTGAATTTTTTTTAGTTTAAAGCATCATAGATAGGAGGTCTGGACAGCGTCTGCATCCATCTGTAAATTACAGTGGTGTTTGTGATTTTCTCAGCAGGTTGAACGAGTTTTTTTGCCTGAGGGTGTTGCTGGGTTTGAAGTCCACTGGGATGTTGTGTTTGTCGCATATCCCGTCTGGGGCTTCTCAGACTCCTGTCCCATATCAAACGACAACATTTTCTGTATCTGTTAAATATAATGTTCTGATAAAAGACCCAAACACAAGTACCCTAGAAATCTAGACGCCCCTAGCGGCCGCAAATGGAATTTGCTCCGGGGCTAGTCTAGTCACTTGTGGTCGTTTTGCAAGGTTCCAAATCAAAACTTAATCGAGCCAATCAAATCGTGAGGAGCGGGGTCGGAGGCCGGGCTACCTAGTGACGACAGAGGTGCGACGTTTCAGTGTGTAGTTTCAGAGAGAGGTTAAAAAAAACTCTCTTTAGATTTATAGGGAAACGAAGTAAACTTACATCTGAGAGCAATCCCCAGTCAATTGCGAGCATGATGTACCAAAGACAGCGGGCCGATCTTCGTCTCAGAGCTGACAAAACTCTCCGGTAAGGCATTTGAACGGTCAAATTCCGTTAACGGGACGAGAGTAGTCAAAACGGCAAACCGGAAGTGCGTTGCTCACTGCGGCTAGCTTTAGCAGCGCCGAATTCGTGGGAACAAAATTGTAAATTGCCGGTATTTTGTCAGATTTTCAACACCTTGGGGATCTAAACGACTACTTTCTCGCCTGAAAATGTTTCGAATGTTGCTAAAGTTTACAGAGTTTAGAGCTTAAAGGCAGGGTAGGGGATCTTTTTCTGGAACATTTTTTTACATATTGCTTGAAATACTCTTCACACCCCCATTGCAACCAATTAATTAAAAGTTTTGACACAAATATGAAAAGTTTTAGTGGCCTCTTGAACGTACAATCTAGGAAAAACAGTATCCAATCATTGTGAACGGACCGTTCACAATGATTGGATTCTGATGCCGTCTATCAAACTGCAATCTGCTCCTCCCTCCCCCTCCCCCTCCTTCCCCCTCCTTTCCCCTGTGCGCGTACCCTGCTCCGTGAACGAAGCTTGGCAGGAAGCTAAACTAGAGCCAGCTTGGCTAGCACCTAGCATTATTAAACGTATAGTTAGCATAACCTAAATACTAAATACTAAATACGGCAACGATCGATGCTTGCTGTCAGAACAGCGCTCGTGCACCTTCGTGCTCGTGCGCGTTCATGTACTCTAGAGGCGTGCCTTCGGGGGAAAAGTGAAGAAAAGGGTTGGGACTTTTTACCTGTGTATTTTCAAAATGCAGCTTTGCTGGACTCAAAATCCAGGATCTCCTACCCTACCTTTAAGAGAAATCAGCTTTTCAGGCCATAGACTACTGACCACAATGTACATTCCGTCGCGTTGACTACGTAAAACTTCTTCATTGCTCTGATTGGTTGTTGCGCCATCCTATTGAGTGGCGTTGAACTTGACAGACAGCCGTTTATCCCGCCCACACTGCTATCCAGCGTCACTAGACCCCTGTACAGCTTTTTGCTGTACGGGTCTGGCTTGCTAGGCTAAAACACAAGCTGAGTGGCTTTTTGTATTCTAGTCCAGTGCAATTAATAGTGAACGAAGACTGGAGAGCCAGCTCTTCAGGTTAAGTCCACCTGAATCTGAAGTATAAGTGACACTCTTTCGAGGACAGCAATTCATACATTCTAGTCAGAGATATCAACTTATATTTGAGCCCCTGACACAGAAACATCTACAGGTTAAAGAGAAGCTATTCCAAAACACCATCTAGATTAAATTTGGTTATGCATTTAGCCTAAGCTGCGAGCAAAGCTTGAGACCATGGGGGGAAAGCCTGGAACAGAAAGAGCGGAGGTAATTCTTCTGTACGTTGAACTCGAATCGCATTCACTCATTCGGCACCTTTTGCCTCTCTCTCTTTCTTTAGAGGCCACACAGAAAGCCCAGATGCATTCCGGGAGCCGAGAGGAGGTGGAGCAGCAGGACGAACCAGGCGTCGCACTCTCACCGGACGGCCCAGGGGCGAGTCCCGAGCCGCCATCCCTAACACACACACCTGATGGCAACACAGCCACGGACACGCTGGCTTCAGACATGCTCAGGAAACTAGCAGGTACAGATATGTTCCAACCAGAAGGCTTTTTGTCTGCTTGGTAATCCAAAAAAACCCAACAATGTAACATTTGATTTTTGACCGTAGCTGAAACTTGTGTAAGATAGTTCTACCTTGTTCATAAAGTTTAAGACCACCTAAAGAAATACAAATTAACCGAACTTTTACAGAGCGACAGGAAGTGAACGGCCACACGTTGAGGCTTAAGGAGGAAGAAGATCTAATGGAAGTTGACACTGTGGCCCAAAACCTACCAGTCACAGAGATGGGGAGCCACCATCTCTTCACAGTTAAAACAGAAAGCAGAGGGCTATCTGGAAACAACATGGCTGACCAATTGCACCCTGCAGCCAAAATGTCTGCAGACCACTGTCTCCTCGGCGTTAAAGTAGAGGATAGATTTTGTGTTGGAAGCTGCCAATCTGCCTCTAAAGCGACAGTCAGCACCGTCTCTGGAGCTAACAAGTTTCAGTATCGAGTAAAAATCGAGGACCACGGTGTTTCTGGAGTCGAGATTGGCGGCCACCTTCTGACTGGAGTCAAGGACCAGCTTCCCTTCAAAACCAAAACTGCGAAGATGCCTTTCTCCGGGGCTAAGATGAGCAACAGCTTTCTCCCTGGAATCAAGATGGAGGACCACTTTCCCTCAGGGGTCACGATGGAGAACCAGCTTGTGTCTGGAGTCAAGATGACAGCCCAGGTTCTTTCTGGAGCAAAGATGGAGGAGCAGCTTTTCTTTGGAGCTAAGATGGAGGACCAGTTCACCTCTGGAGCCAAGATGGCCGACCAATGCCTCAGAGCAGTGCTGTGGCAGGACATGTCGGTGAACCTGGCGTCTACGCTGCTGCACCAGCTCTCAGGTAACCAAACCCACACTTTGTTGAAGACCCATTATGCTCATTTTCAGGTCTTTTCAGGTCTAGAAACTTGTCATGATTTCTGGTTTTAAAATGTCCCTCTTAATCCTACACTAGTCTTTTAGCCCCTCAGTTCACATTCTGTCTGAAATGAGCTGTTTTAGCTGCAACCTGTTGAAGCCCTTCCTCCCTAAAAGCCCACTTTCTTCTGATTGGCCAACGTCTGGAGGCCTGTTGGAGTCAGTACCCAGTGCTTGTGAGCTTTATTGTCTTTACTTTGTGGGGGTGCTGCTCCGGTTGAAGGTTGCCATAAAAAAAAGTAACAGGATTCCCGCTGATGTCATCTGATATTATGAGGTGCCAGAAAACAGAGAAGAGCACAAAACGGCCCCTTTAACTTAAACATTATAGCCAAAACTGAAAAGAGGTTATCTGGATTCACAGCATGTGGGAACAGGTGTGCAGTTTGTGTTTGTTGCGATCGAGGAAAATGTCTTAATTTGGCAAAAGCCATTCCCTAAACTCAGATTAAACTTGATTAAAAGAAAGGAATACAGTAGCCTGTGCTGGAGCACAGAGAAATACTTTCAATGCGCTGTAGAGCTGCCACATCTCTGTGACATGTTTTTTGGCTGATCGTTCGGCTTTGATTCGACACTTTGTGCTCTCGTGTTTGTGCTGCTGTGGCACCAGAATGACTTTTCCCATTGTGTGTCTGCAGAGAGGGTCGGTAAGCCCAACAGTCAGCAGGTGGAGAGGACAACTCCGCCCATCAGAATTAGGTAGCGGCGCACTTCCTGTCATCAATCAACAATCTCATGTGGGCACTTTGACCTCAGCCTGTCCTGATGATATCCTGTGTGTGTGCGTGGCTCTGTGTTTGTGTGTGTTGCCCTCTCTGTAGTCCTGTTTTCAAGGCAAACGTGGACCAACTCCGCTCTTCCCTTCTATCGACCTCCCAGGCATCTCCAGATGGTAATAAACTGTACATGTCTTGGCATGTTTAGCTCAGAAACAGGAGCCGAGGCCTCTACGACACCGCACATTGTTCACATCAGTCATTTACATTTAATCGGCTTATTTTCCAAAAAACTATTGTTATATTCACACATCTATTGCACCAGTTTACCGTGAACAGAAATGAACACTTACTGTACCATCTGGTTACAAAGCGGTGTCCTCCTTGGTTTTTGGCATTCATGTAGATGTCGGTTACAGCAGCAGATCGCCCAGAATGACAGTTTGACATAAAAAAAGAGCAAAAACTGCTCGGAAGCAGCTTGAGGAACTCAACAAAAAGCCCAGCATTAACCACACCACCGAGCTCCCCAGATCTTGAGTCATGTCCTGCTGCTACACGTCACATGACACCCCTAGAGGTCCCAGGCCCGATGGGTCAGAGCCGCTTCGTCACCATACTGGGAACCAAAACAACAAGGACGTTTACATGACACTTTTCTCTCTCTCTCTCTCTCTCTCTCTCTCTTTTTTTTTTTTTGCTACTGTATAGAATTATGCTCTTAAGCCTGATTTACCCTGTTCTGTAAGGGTTTCTTTCTCAGGAGACATCTCAGGGGGTCGTTGAAGTGATGGAACGTTTCGTCGAAACTCCTCAGTGATTGGTCCGGAGTCCAGTTATTGTGTTAGTCTGACCAAAAGCAGGCTTTAAAAAGGCACGTAAAACACGTTAGCTGGACCAAAGTTGAGCGTGATCAGTCCTTTTAAACTGGACCGACACACTCGGATGATGCAGTTGGGCCTATCCCAGCTGTTATTGGGCGAGAGGCAGGGTTGTACCCTGGACAGGTCGCCAGTCCATCACAGGGCAACCTCACACTCACTCCTCTGGACAATTTAGAGTCACCGGTTAACCTGACATTCATTTTTTTTTTTTTGGAAGGTGGGAGAAAGCCGGAGTTCCACGTCCACAGTTTAGCACAAAATGAAGTACTGTGCAAATGCTTTGAGCAACCCCTCATCTCTTCTTAGACTGCCAGGAAAACAGGAAATTGGTGCAGTGATTTACTGAGATGGAAACCTAAACTGAAATACAGCTTATAAAGAAATAGGACGCCGGATAACCAGGCAGTTTTTATCACCTTTCATGACTCTGTCCCAACAATCCGATCCTGCTGATCCATCAGTTTTAGGTGCCCCTATTTTTCAGGAAGCGATTCATCACGATGTATGTGATGATGAGGGTTGTATGATACGTGGTTGAAACTCTCCAGAAAGCAGAAAACATTGAATGAACAAAGCGTGTGTTTTCACGCACTCCGCACACACAGGTACCGCGGAGCACATGACGATCACCAGACAGATCATAAAGCTGTAAGTGTGAGAGGAGGAACGAATGCCCAGCTGCTCTGCTCGAAGAGGCGCAGATCTCTGGATGCTGATAACCGTCTCGTGGGACAGTTTTGTCTTAATCACGTGCTGAGCCACTGTGTGTTGTGCTCGCCTGCCAGTGCCAGCGTAACATGCAGGAATGGAAAATGGCGCTGCCTGTCAGGGAGGAAGGAATAAAGGGGAGCTGACGGACAGAGACACTGATCCATCTAAACTTACAGTGAAAAGTGGCACAGCGGGGAATCATGTCAGGCTGGAAAGACGACAACTCCCAAAACTACGGAAGCATCTTTAACCGAAGATGCTCTGTAGCGGCATCATTGGAAACGGCCGGGGACATCCTCAAACTTATATGAGTTAGTCCGCCTCTAAGTGCTTTAATCTGAGGGCTGTGGATCGCTGACTGGGACGCATGGGGAAGCATTCCGTTCTCCAGTCAGTGAATGAAATTGAGTGCAAATGTTGAAAGCTTTTGGGTCAGAAGTTTGTTGATCGAGTCTTTAAGATTTGAAAATAGTTGATTATATCTTTAAGGGGGCTGCACGATGTGGCGTGGTTCTCCCCGTGTATGCGTGGGTTCTCCGGCTTCCTCCTACAGTCCAAAAACACGCATGTTTAGATTTAGATTTAGATTTTTAGATTTATTTATTTGCACAAATATAACAAACAAACAGCTAAAATACAGCAAACCAGATCTGCAGGTGAGATTAAAAAAAACCAGAGGTTTATAAGTATATCTCACCTCATAGGAACAAAAACTAAAAAAAAATTACAAGCCACAACAATAAATAAGACAAAACAAGCTATCTAAAAAGGCATAAAATCAAGAAAAAAAATACAATATAGAACAGAGCTAAATTTAAAAGTGAGTATATGTTAGTGTGATGCATGCTTCAGTGTACGTGTGTGTGTGCATGTGTGTGCGTGCATATCTGCGTGTGCATGAAGGTGTCTAGCGAACATGAAAAAATGAAACTGTAGGCTACAAGTATTCCAAGGCATACTTCAGTTCAGTCAAGTCCTTATAGTGAAGGGAGAATAGACGGTTTTAGTCAGGTAAGAGTTTGGTTCATCAGATAGGACCGAAGCCTTTGTTTGAAATTTGAATATGTTAGGTTAATTGTCGACTCTAAATTGTCCCTAGGAGTGAGTGTGAGCGCACATGTGTCTCGTTTGTCTCTGTGTGGCCCTATGTCTCGCCCAATGACAGCTGGGATAGGCTCCAGCCCCCCCCCCCCCCCCCCCCTTGCGAGCCTAAATTAGATTTAACAGGTATAGAAAATGGATGGATGGGTATTTTTATGGGAAATTATTTCTTCACACTGTTGCACAACATGGCTGTGTAGAGAAAGAGAGTTCACACTCACGGCTTACTGATATAATAAAAAATGGTCCGGTCATAAATGGGGCTAAACGCAACCTCAAATGACATATTTCACCGTGTCTTTATTTATTGAACAAAATCTAAGCCGAAATGCAGCAGCATTAAGTATTCAATGAATCAAGTGCATTTTATTAACATCACCTGGCTGCTGTTTATCCTCTTTTAAGCAGTAAGGATGGACTTGGAAGGACACAGAGTAATATGTCATGGGTTCATCTGAGGTTGTAGTTATCTAATATTAAAACCTGGTAAAGGCCAGATTATTTTACTATGTCCTGATACGTGATACCTCACGGATTTTACATGTAGTGAGAAGTCTTAAAGTTCTTTTTTTGTCCTCTACCAACCCTATTTTTTCTCACGCTCCACCAATAACACATGCCGTATTATCACAGTGAAGCCTGAAATGACACAAACCCACACCCAATAGTGACAACTTGGATTTTTTTTGGTTTGATCAGTAGGTTTCCTCTGATTGGGAGCGATATAAATACGGGTGACATGGCAGTGGGTGGGGCAGTTTTAAATTGGATAAAATCTGATTTTTCCAACCACAAAAGTCACTGCCGAAGACGAGCGGTCCAAAATCCCAGCGGAGACACGCGCGACGCTCGTTAGCAGCTATAAGGACTGTGTGATTGCTGTGGTGACAACAGAAGATTACTGAGAAAAAGGGTTTGAGTCATTTTGGGAACGCATGAAAAACGCCTGTTTTTTTTTCCCCAAACGCAGTAATTAAAGAATCATGTGTTCCAACAGCCGCAGACCAAAATTGGCACAGTTTGTTTGCTTTCATGTTTTATGATATGGCCGCAAAATGGACATTCAGGGACATTTTTTACGTGACCTTTTAAAAGGCATTAAAAAAAAGTCCAACACTTGACCTTCTGAATCCTGCAGAGACGCCATGCCTCACACACCTTCCACAAGTGTTGAATCTGAAGCGTGTTGCGATGCAGGTTCAGACGGGAGTTTGATAATCAACACCTCGAGTCTGCGCTATGCATGTGTTTCCTGCGTCTGGCCACTGCAGGCTACCTGTTATGAGTTTTAACCAGCACAATCAACCCTGCACTGACACTTCCTGAAAAAAACACTCTCAGGAAATTTGAGCATTTAGTTTGCCTGCAGCGTTTTTTAGTTTCCCTTATTGTTATTGTTATTAGTTTTTAATGACCGTCTTCCGGTGCACTGCTTTTGTTTGTGTTATGGATTTATGCTGCCGCCAGATTGCCCGTTGGGCGTATAATAAAGATGGAAGTGAAGTTAAATGAAGCATTCTGCGCTCACTGAGAAGTTTAACTCTAATCACTTCCAGAGGGCCTCATCATTTGTTGATTTATTTCACGAATCGGTTAGCAAAATTATAAACCCCCTCTTTCTTCCCACAGAAACCCAAACCAGCCTCAGCAGACGTCAAACCACAGGTGGCTCTTACTTCTACAGGTAAGACACACTTGTTTTTTTTTTCTTCTACTCATTCAGCCTGAATCTTAAAATCCAGGCCTAAATAGCCTGTTGTAGGGTTCTAACAGAAGACTCCCATCAGAAAATGTGAAATAGGTACGTTTGTACCTATGCAAAACTTGGCAAAGTCACAATCTATTGTTAACCAGTCCGTTGTTTAATGTTGGCCAGCATCCTCGTGACACAAAAGAACCCCAGACCATGAATAGTAAAAATACTAACGCCACGACGTTCTGAGAAAACCGATTAAGACTTTCGGTTGCTTCGAGCTTTATCTGTTGGAGATCATCGCGCGTGTGCGTACAGCTGAATTCACCACTCAGGCGTTGCCTATGAGTTACCTGAATGGTTGTTTTTGTCAGATGATGATGATCCAGTCATAAAATCAGGATTTTATTAGAGCAGAGCGACTGTCTGGAAATGTTTTAAGTGAACGTGACTTGACGCGTAGTCTCATTGGACTGATTTTGAGTTGCAATTTCTTACACGTTTAGTAGGTCTGGGCAACGATTCAAATTTTTAATCTAATTAATCACATGATTTCCCTGATTAATCACGATTAATCGCATCTGTACGCAAAATCCAAAAATGAATTCAAAAGTAGTGTATAGCTTTTAGCATTTAGTTTTATTTTAAATGTGCTGCCAGATGAATGAAAGTGCCATAACATTTGTTGTGCAAACACACCTTTAACATCAGCATTTTTATGTAGTTTTTATGTAGAAGCCTCACTCCTCTGTCTATTTCTTTGAATGACTTGCTGCTATCAGTTGTGTGTTTTGCCTTTAAGTGATATTTTAGACTGGAACTACTACAGTGATAAGACAATTCAACTTGGCAGTGTTTACAGATGACTTTATTTCTGTCGACTCCGCCGTCTGGAAGAACTTTAAAATGAAAATGGCCGAGTAAAAGTTCCGTACCCTTCTCCATGTTTGGTGGATCCGCCGATTACATTCTTTTCTGGTTCCGCAGCAGACATCAACAGACTTTTACAAAATAAAAGCCTGTGAGCAACAGACTTTTACAATAACAGAATAAAAATAAAACAGGGGTGGTCCATGGCGTAGTGGGTTGGGCAGGCGCCCCATATACAAGAGGCTATAGCCCTCGATGCAGCTGGCCCCGGTTCGAGTTCAGCATAGGACGGCCCCATGCTGCATGTCGTTCCCCCTCTCCCTGTCAAAATTAAATTAGTATTATTTTTTAATTTTTAAAAATAATAATAATAATTTAAATAAAGAAATCATGCGTTGATACGCGATAAAATATTTATCGGCGTTAAATAATTAATGAGTTAACGTGATAATAACGAGTTAACTCGCCCAACCCTAACGTTTAGTCGTCTGACAGAAAAAAAAAAAACAGGAAAATTAGATGAATGAGAGCAGATTTATTGGGAATTTGGCTGTAGTAATACACTCTTTGGAGGAACTTGTGTGGAACACCTAGATCTGTTTAGGAATAGTTGAGCGTATTTATGCAGGAGGGATTCGATCCCCGACTACTTTATCCGGGTGTTTTAGTCCGGTTTTGAAAAGATCCACAATCTTCTTCCGCTCTTAACAAAGAGCTGTGATCCCCTTGCAATTTTCACAAATTCCAACCATTTCTTTGGTAAAGTTGACCTACTTGTGGCCTCTGTTTAGGAGCACAGCTTCCGCCAAACAAACTGGGGTGATTGATGCTTTCTGCTCTTCAGTTGCGCCTAGCTCTTTGATGACGTTGCTCATAAACCCTTCGTTATCAAAGATAAGAACGTGGTGATCTGGAAATGGCTTAAAGTGCAATACAACCGATGGCCACTAGGCAAGGCAAGGCATCTTTATTTATATAGCGCATTTCATACCACAGGCAACTCAATGTGCTTTACATAAAGACAAGGCATTTAAAAGAACAGCATAAAGCAGCAATTTAAAGAGAAAAAAAATAGAATAAAAATTAAAAACACAGTGAAAAGCAATCAAAGAAGAGGGGAAAAAGAAAGATATAAACTCAACCATAAGCACACCGAAAGACAAATGTTTTTAACCTGGATTTAAAAGTGCTTACAGTTGGGTCTGATTTCAGTTCTGCTGGTAGTTTGTTCCAGTTGTGTGCAGCATAACAGCTAAAAGCTGCTTCACCGTGTCTAGTTTGAACTCTGGGCTCCACTATCTGACCTGAGTCAGCAGATCTCAGAGCTCTACTGGGTTTATTCTCTGCTAGCATGTCATTAATGTATTCTGGACTTAAACCATTCTGTGATTTGTAGACGAGTAGCAGAACTTTAAAATCTATTCTGTATCTGACCGGGAGCCAATGTAAAGACTTGAGAACTGGGGTGATGTGATGTGATCTCTTTGTTCTGGTTGAAACTCGGGCTGCAGCGTTCTGAATGAGCTGCAGCTGTTTGAGACTCTTTTGGGGGAGTCCAGTCAGAAGACCGTTACAGTAGTCAAGTCTGCTGGAGATGAAAGCATGAATCAGCTTCTCCTGATCTGTTTGGGACATGAAACCCTTAATTCTGGATATATTCTTAAGTTGATAAAAGGCTGATTTGGTGACTGATTTGATATGGTCTAAGCATCTCTGACCTACAACAATAGATTAAGACAGAGGTCTTCAACAGGGGGTCCGCGGAGGTACTGCAGGGGGGTCGTGAAATCTTTGGTTGATTAGACGATTTTTTTTTTTTTTTTTTTTTTAAACAGTTTTTTCTCACAAATTGTGTTCAAACGTGTGCCATCCACAGATGGTTTGAGGATTCATTGTCCCATCTACATGCATGTTTAAAGTTAAAATCTGTGTATTATTTGAATAGCTCAGTGTTGTATGCAAGATGTTTGTTTATAAATGGCAGTGGCACGGCCACCCTGTACCTTGCACATGTTTAAAATAAAAACATGAATATATTAACCTGTGTATTATTTGAATAGCTTAGTATTGAATGTACAATAACAGAGTAGCTATGTTTATACACGGCACTAGGCCCCGTTAAATATAAAACACAATTGTATGCCATATAAATAGTAGGGGGGTCCCTGCTCCAACTCTCCATCAGTTTTGGGGTCCCTGGCCTGAAAAACGTTGAAGACCCCTGGATTAAGAGATGTCAACTTCTCTCACGGAATATCAGCAAATTTATTTATTTCTTAAGTCATTTTGGTTTTGTTAGCTGAATTCACTGAAAATGCTATCTCTGCTCAGCTTCACCTTCTTGTCCAAATACAGTTATTTCGTTTGCAAAAAAAGCACCCAAGACCCAAGCATCTGGATTCTGTTTTTGCCACAGTGGATATGTCATAAAGCGCCTGTTTTAGCTCATGTGAAGTCATGGGAAAAATTAGTTTACTGTAAATCCCAGTGTGAATTCATAAAAATGAGAGTTGTCTTATCTGTGAAAGATTTTCCTAGATTCGGGGGATTTTTTTTTTTTTTCAAATACAAACAAGTTGATAACTGCAACAGTTTGACTTTAACACAATGTGTCAAATATGCTGTTTCATTTGCTTCAAAAGGGGGGGAGGGATAAGGCATATAAAACATCAGCAATAGCAGCAGCACAGCAAGGTCTTGGTTCAAGGCTGGATGTATAAAGCAGGTCTCTGTTACCATGGCTACTGACAACACAGTTGGTCCCTTGTGTCATTCCGCCCTCCTTCAGGTGTCACGTGTGCGGCTTTGAGACCGAGGGTCACGCCCTTTTCCAGAGTCACATGACGGAGCACCGCCAATGGGAGCACGGCTCCTTCTCGCTGCACTGCTGCGTTTGCGACCACTCGACCAATCAGGAAGCAGAGATGAGGGCCCATGTGGGCACGCACATACGGGGGGACACGGGAGAGATGAGGTGGGTTTACTTTTAAAGTGTTTTGTCTGTAGAAGATGTTCGGCCCGTAGGAACCCTGATGGCACACGTCATTGCCGTTATATGCTCAGAAAGCCGACCTAAAGCAAAGTGCAGGATGTAGTCACATCTGTAAGCATCATTTCCTCCACCTCACCCTCTCCTGATGAGTGTGGCTGGAAAATAAACAAAAAAAAAACTCAAAACACCCACACTTGAACCCCTGCTTTGTTTGTCACCTGTGGGCTCCTGTAGTAGCACGGCAGAGGGGCATCTCTACCAACAGATCACTAAACACTCTTTAAAGGCGGGGTAGGGGATCTTTTTCTGGAGCATTTTTTTACATATTGCTTGAAATACTCTTCACACCCCCATTGCAACCAATTAATTAAAAGTTTTGACACAAAAATGAAAAATTTTAGTGGCCTCTAGAACGTACAATCTAGGAAAAACACTATCCAATCATACTGAACGGACCGTTAACGATGATTGGATTCTGATGCGTCTATCAAACTGCAATCTGCTCCTCCCTCCCCCTCCTTCCCCCTGTGCGCCTATCCTGCTCCGTGAACGAATTACGCGTCCAGAAGCTCGGCAGGAAGCTAAACTAGAGCCAGCTTGGCTAGCACCTAGCATTATTAAACGTATAGTTAGCATAAACTAAATACTAAATACGGCAGCGATCGATGCTTGCTGTCTGAACAGCGCTCGTGCACCTCCGTGCCCGTGAACAAGCATTGCACGTTCATGTAGTCTAGAGGCGGGGCTTCGGGGGGAAAGTGAAGAAAAGGGTTGGGACTTTTGACCTGAGTACTTTCAAAATGCAGCTTCGCTGGACTCAAAATTCAGGATCTCCTACCCTACCTTTAACACTGTAATGGTCAAATTTATGACGTCGTTTACCAAGTAAAATTGACCCAGATTTTGTTTCAGGTATGAATATTTGATCTTTTCTGTGATTGTATACTTGACATCTTTGTTTGTTTGTTCTTTTTTAAAATATTTTTTCTTTGGATGTTAACTTGGGCTTTAGGATGTTGTTCTTTTCTCGAAAACTATGCTTTTATCCTCAAACTTTCACAAGTTTGTTTCACAAGTTCATGACTTTCTCACGTGTTTATTTCTTTATGAATTGCAACTTATTTAATTGGGACTTATTTCCTTAAGTCCATGGGGAATTGGGTCATTCATTCAAGAGAGCTTACACAGGTTTAGTAGTTAAGTTATTTTGAAATCTTTATTCGTGAACAAACACTCATTAAGATCTCAATAAAATACGTTAAGCACTTAAATCCAATATAAGGAGGTGCGTCCTGTTCAAACAGTGTATGTAATCATTTTTGTATTGAGTCGATGTGTCCCAAAAAACAAAAACGAAAAAAACAAACGGCATGTTTTCATAGAGAAAGTATTCTAAAATCCTATAAGAGGAGTGTCTTGTGTTTGTAATGACAGTTTTTGGTGTTGATTATGTGGCTGTGTCGTGTTACATGCAAGCTATTCTAAGAAATGCCACTATTCTCTAAATTTTTGTTGGAAATGAATAAATGAAACATCATCATTCAATGTATGTGTATTACATGAGACCACTTTAATATGATTATTTTAGATTAGTTCAACGTGAGTTTGGAAGAGTCAGAAGTTACTGATAATAAAAACATTTGTACTGTGTCATTTAAACAGTCTGCAGTGTTTTATGTTCTCTTTACTTTCGGTATGTGTGCTCTGTGTGTGTGTTGTTTTTTTTTTTGGTCATGTAATGTGTGTCTGTGTGTGCGCGCGCGTGTATTTGCGTGTCTTCAATACCACCCCCCCACCCCTCCTGACTTCCAGATGCCCCGTCACCCTTCCTGCCGCCTCCAGCGGTGCTCTGGCAGTTGTCGTGGCAACCCAGCCGGAGAAGAGCACCTCTGAGCATCGCTGCCGCATCTGCCAGAGGTCGTTTCCAGGGCAACAGGAGCTGCTGGTTCATTTCCAGGGTCATCGCCAGGGCAACCAGTACCGGTGCGACCGGTGCGGCCACCTGACGCGGACAGCCAACAAGCTGGTTGAGCACGTGCGCGTGCACACCGGGGAGCGGCCGTTCACCTGCGACCTGTGCCCCTACAGCGCCAAGCGGCGGGACAGTCTGCGGCTGCACTGCAAGGTGAAACACGGCGCACACGTTAACGGGAACGCGGCGGCCGATGCGCCAGGCGACGTGCACACGCACCGGTCGTACGTGCACAGAGACAATCAGCGGACGAGCAAGCACGTTCAGTGGCTGCATACACCGCCCAGCACACACACTGCCGCCGCCTCTTCCTCCTCCTCTCATCCTCCTTTTCAGCTGTCGCTCTCTGACCGCACAGGATGGAGGGATTTATCTCCGCTCCTCCCCATTACAACGCTCATTTCTCTGAAGCCACGCTCACCTTCGTCCTCCTCCTCCTCCACTTCGTCTTTCTCCACTAAACACTCTTTCCTTGGTTACCTCGGCCTGGCAACTTCTTTGTAATGGCTTTTCTTTTCCTCTCTTCGTCCTTTCCCGCCCCTTCATCCCCTCTCCTCTTCAATCCATCCTCTGGACTATTAAAGTGATGGATGTAAAGCTCTGTAATGTATCCAAGGTACTGTCACTCAGCACTATGTATGAGAATGTCAAACTGCTACTGTAATACTCAGTGCACTGAAAACACAAACAGATAAGGAACGTTTTGTATTTATTCAACTTTTGCATCATGCTCGTGATTTTTGCTGCATTCCTGCCTGCTTTAGCCCATCGTATAAGCACTGAACTCTAAGCTATTTAACCGTGTGACATATTTATTGCCTGTCTTTCTCGTCCTCCAGAAACCCTGACCTTAAAAATTCTATTTTGACCCTTTTTAAAAAAAAGATCTTTGAGGCTGAGTTTTGACACAGTTGTTCATAGAGCTAAAGGCTACCTTTGGGATTGAAAACAGCCCCACAATGACAATCTTAACATGCTGACATTTAGCAGATATAATGTTGGCCCTATTCAGCATCCTGTGACGTTTTCCGTTTGAATTTGGAAATAGAATTTTCCATATTCCCAGTAAGAGCAACTCAAAGGGAACTCCCCTGAACGTTATGTGTCTGATTTGGAAAGTTGAAGACACTTCACAAGCTTCGACCCCAAAATCCAACATGGCTGCCCTGCGCATAAAAGTTATATCTGTAGTATTAAAGACTTTATTGGCATTTCTGTCAGCTTGTGTCTCGTTACATCTGTTGCATAGTACTACTAGGAGTATTTATCGATGTGTTTGCAT
Organism: Odontesthes bonariensis; assembly: GCF_027942865.1. Taxonomy (NCBI): domain Eukaryota; kingdom Metazoa; phylum Chordata; class Actinopteri; order Atheriniformes; family Atherinopsidae; genus Odontesthes; species Odontesthes bonariensis. Next base: position 19,423,275 of record NC_134524.1, read on the forward strand.
TTGCAAAATGCAGCTTGATATGCTGCTATTAGCTTGTTTTGCTAATTATAGCTAGTCTGGTTGGTAAGCACAACAAGCAAATCGTGATAGTTTTCAGCCTTGCCGCTGAAACAAGGTAAACTAAGATGTGACATCAGTGCCAACTCCGATCTCCAAGCTCCATCTTCCGAGGCTAACCAAACATAGCATTAGCTTAACTTGGTAAGTTTAGCTAATTAGCATTAAACATGAGGTACAGCTGAGATATATGAGGTATTTGCAGGTATTTGTTCATGAAAATAATGTACTAGATAAGTATGAGTTATGGTGTGACACTTCTTCCTGGAGGAACATAAATTCGTTTTAAGTTTAGTAACATTTACATCTTATTTTAATAGCACCAGTCTAATCTCCTGCAGTGACATGAACAGATTAGCATGCACAGTGGATTTTGATTTTGAATCAAATCCGCTTTCAAGAGAAATGCTTTTTTTTTTTTTTGCTTAAGAAATAACTCAATGATTGATTTGTAATTAATTTCTCAGATATTTTATGATCAAGTTTTATTGATTGAAGTTAGCCTCCTAAAGGAGCATCAGTCAGCTGTCTCCTTGTTCTTTTAGGATTTTTAAAGGTGCATCGTTTCTGGAGGACAGTAATTCAATTTTTAATATTTGTGTTGTATATTGATAATGTATTTGTGTTTACAAAACCACACGGGGATCAGAGGAGTCTAAAAGGTTTTTAAGGTGCACTATGATGTAGTTTGGCAGAGACTAAAAAAGAGAATCAGCTAAGAACATTTAAGTCATTTTTTTTACCTCTCCTCACTAAACCTGGAATCTACAGCCAAGTAGATTCAGTCCAGAGATCCAGGTTTCATGGCGTTATCCAGTTCTAGCAGCAGATCCGTGGCTGGCAGAGCTCAATAAAGTGTCACACATGTATTTGAAATATGATAATTGAATAAATTATAGAGCTGTAGAGGTGTTATAGAGAGAAAAAGAAACTTGTGTGCACAAATATCTTTTTCATGTCATAGATTTAAAATCATGTTGAAAATTTTTTCTCCTCCCTTCCTATAGAGGGCAACAAACACCTGTAGTTTGAAGATAACGACAACCCAAAGCTACGTTTTCGAGAATTCGATGACACCCTCAGTATTGCTGCTTTGTTTGCTTGTTTGTTCGTTTGAATTTATCGTTTGAGCCACCAGCAACGAGTTTCACACATGAAATAGGACAAAAAACTATACATAGTGAGTCAAGCCTGAAAGGCAATGTTCTGCTGCCTTCTGTGCTTCACAGATTAATGTCTTATTGGCGTAACCATAATTACCACAATATCCCGTTTTTCATAGAGCTCTAATGCCGCATACCCAGCAAAGTGTTGACGAAAGGAAGTAAACATGGGAACCTTACGACAGCTTTAGCTTTTCTTGTTCAAGCTGATTAAATGCTGCATTGTCACAAATAGAAAATCTTTATTTTCAGCTTTGTTTTCAAGAAAGTTGGGAGGCTGTGTGGAATGTAAACAAAACCAGAATGCAATGCCTTGCATGTCGCCGAAACCCCACATTTAACTGAAAATAATGGAAAGACAACATATCTAACGTGGAAACTAGCTTCTGGGAAGCATTTAGTCTCTCGAGGAGACTAATTGCTGTATATCTTATAGCATATTTACTAACGGCCCAGTCTCAAAAGAAAAAGAAAGCGTGTAATATGTACAATTGTCCGCTTGTCCAAAAACGTAGTAGTGTCACAATCTATAGATGGTAACACATCCTCGGGCTCTTGTTTTCTGTTGGACAGCATTCACGTGACACAAATATAAAAGTAATGTAAAATCCATAATATGTCTAACTGTATATTCTTAACATGCAGATCCAATCATGTATATTAATTCTAACCCTAACAATGTACTTAATGGTCTAAGAATTCACGGGTGAGAGTGCAGTAGAAAAGTGAGGAACTGCGAGTAGCATGAGTCTCACACCAGCAATCTCTTGCACGAGGATCCCAAAGGTCTGTATTTTGTCACCTTCCGCCATATCCTTCTTCCTTTTTAAGCAACACTAGAGACTTTTGGCAGTTTTTTTTTTTTTTTTGCTCTTTGGCCTCCCCTACAGTACTAGAATGTAACACCACTGAACATTCTACTGAACTTGTACAGCCTTACACATGAATTTGTTGATGAGGCAACAAAGACGCCATCCAAAGCCCAGAAAGCAAAACAGTGTGGTGCAGGGCTGGAATTTGAAGTAGTAAACTGCTGTAACTCAGCCTTTGCGTGGTTTTATGCCCGGGAATGTCCATTGCGATGTCCATCAAGTCAGAAGGACGCAGTTTTAAGGTTCACAAACTTCTTTAGTGTCGCTTTAAAAGCATTTGTGGCCAAATAAACTCCAGCACGTTGTGGAAAGCTGAAGTCATTGACGAGGAACACACGTGGAGGTGTAAAACATTGATGTACTTACGAATCAAAACTTAAGCTGTATCTCTGTAGGAGATGTACTGAGCATTTATTTATTTTTTTTTTTTATTGCAAACCTGCAACATTTTTGCGCTATGGACCAATATGGATATTATACGTTCTGTTAAGACACTGGGTAACGAAAAAAAGACACAAAATTACAACGATAAAAAGATGTATTTTTTCAATTTGAACATTTGGTGTGTTGGTTTTGTACTTTTTTAAGAAATACAGGGTTTAAATGATTTGTCGCTCTATTTTGCTTTTCCGTTCTTAATTTTTCTCAACACAGCATCCCAACGTTTTTTAGAAACAAGCTTGTGACCACGAATAGTTTTCCGATTTATTTTAACCTTAAGTAACAATGTTCATCCTCAAGACATCAACTTATCTTTCCTGCTTACAGGCAAAGATTTCATTCAAGTGAGTCAGAACTGGTGTTTGCTTCCTTACTAGCTCAAAAAGTCCAGACGAGACCTATTGTTTATGTTGTTGTGGTTTATTGCAGATTTATGAGATGTAATCTGACTTTTCAAATTTACTCTTTATTCATGTTTTTCTCGCACAGTTTAGCGCCTGAGCATGTGCAGTGGAGGTAATGTGTGTCGTTAAATGTGGTCCTCACAATCCTGCAGAAGGGAAGTTATGTGGTGAGAGGACTAACGCAGCCACCCATTAATGTTGCAGCTCTGAGAAAGACCTGCTCAAATGTTTTTTTTTTTTGTATGAAATTCAATCAATGGTGCTAGACTCTGCAGAGCCTGAGAGCAGATTTCTGCATGCATGTTTCATTTTAACACTTTATTTTCACTCCCAAGAAGCATGAAATACTAAAAGCTCCCCACCTTTTAAGACCCATATTCATCTCTCTTTGTCGTTTACCTTTACTTTTCCGTTTATTTTTTTTCTCTCTCTCTCTGCTGTATCCTATTACTGTGTGCTGCTGCAATAATCAATAAAGTTTAATTTCATCTGATGCACCTCTGCTCCCTCATCTTCTCTTGTCAAATGTGCCCGCATGCACATGAAGAAAGATCATGTTACTGGGCAGTAGTGGGTGTTGAAGGAGTCTAACCTGTTCGCTGCTGCAGTGATTTCATAAGACGGCCAGATAGAAACACTGCTCACCGCTGCTGTGCAAAATTACAAAGGCCTATTATCCGCAGCAGAGACACAAAATCACGCAAGTTTGTTTCACAGAGACAAAAAACTGAGAATATCAGAGAGAAAGAGAGGGATGAAGGTCACTCACAACGCGAGTGGGAGGATAAGTGTCAGTCGCCATGGGTTCTGGCCCCTCCTCACCCGTTGCTATGGCTACCTGGCATGTTGTAGGTCTCTACAGCAGTGAGCAGGAGCAGCTCTGGGCTCGGCAAATCGTCACGCAGCGCAAAGGTTGCACTCTGCCCTGCACAAAGGTCATTATTAGATTTTAGCAAATGGTATTAGAAGAAGAGGAGCTGGTGAGTAGAGGGAAAAGGGAAAGTATGTCAGCTAAAAGTGCAAACATGTACCTCTGATTTGTCTTTTATTCACAACGTATAAATACAGGTAAAAACCCTCTTTACTGCTACAACTCTTACACTATTGATTTGGGCCTAACCTGGGCTGCATTTGGTTCTTTTGGCTGAGGTACATGGCCAAAAAGGCCATAAACCAGATATAACTTTGGTTACAGCAAGTGTTGCATTGGGCAGATGTTGCGCAATTGACCTGGGACATGTCAAGCATTGGTAGAGCCCAATGCAGCCCAGTGTGGCATATTTCAGCCACATCACAAATACCAGTCACCATCAACACAATCATTCATGGCCAAAAGTGGACCATTGCAAAACTACATACGTGGGTCATATTTGGGCCAACGATTCTTTGTTTTCTTACTGAGAATTAGGCCTTGTTCACATTTGGTATTAGCATTCGTCCGATTATTTACACTTATGTTTTGAGATGGTAGCTCCATTGTTGGGGGTTGACAGTGTCTGGTACCAAACAGTTGTGTTAAAGGGATAGTCCGCCACTTTTGACATGAAGCTGTATGACATCCCATATTAGCAATATCATTTATGAACATTGACTTACCCCCCGCTGCGTCCTGTGAGCCGAGTTCCAGCCGAGTTTTTGCCTTGATGAAGGTAGTCCGGCTAGTTTGCTAGGGTCCCGAAAATAAAGCGTCTTGCTTCTCAAAACAATATGCGTTCAAAAGAGTAATACATTTGCATCACAAAATCGTCCCTCCAGAAAAAGTTAGACCTCACAATCGCTTGGTGCTATTTTTGCCTCCCTTCATATCAATGCGTACCGCCACCTAGCGATAGCCCCACCTGTTACGATGTTTACTGCTCAGTCTGCACTTCGGTCTGTACAGTTTACACAGCCCGTAATGATACGAAGGGAGAGAGAAATAGCGCCAAGCGATGTGAGGTCTGACTTTTTCTGGAGGGACGATTTTGTGATGCAAATGTATTACTCTTTTGAACGCATATTGTTTTGAGAAGCAAGACGCTTTATTTTCGGGACCCTAGCAAACTTGCCAGACTACCTTTGTCAACGCCAAAACTCGGCTGGAACTCGGCTCACAGGACGCAGCGGGGGGTAAGTCAATGTTCTTAAATGATATTGCTAATATGGGATGTCATACAGCTTCATGTCAAAAGAGGCGAACTATCCCTTTAAAGCACCAGTTTTTCACGGTACTCCATGGCAACTGGTATCAGTGCCACTGGCTTAAAGTCATTCTGTGTGTATGTTGTTTTTTTTTAGGATGTACATAACCAGTTGCGTGCCAACGATAGCATCATATCAAGATTGTTTCTATACAAATGGAATTTCATACATGAAAAATTAGGCACAGCTATCAGCAAATTACCAGCAGTTGCGATTTTGTTTGCAACTAATGAACACCCACTTCAACCAAACGCTTGTATACACAGCAAAGTTATGTAGAAACAGCTGACAAGTCCTTTAAGGGGCTCTGTAACATCACAAATAGTTTATTTTATGCTATTTTACTTTAATTTCATGTCTGTTATATAACTGAGCTCGCTGAAGAAATTCTGCTATAAATGTGACGAAAATGTGATGAATCTGAAAGGTGTTACTCATCTGAGTAATGATGAAGTTCACTGAGTGTATCTGGACACATCTGAGGACACATTGCAACAACACATGCACATGTACGTTGAACTGTCCATTTGTGATTTAATCACTCAGGATACATGTTTGCATCAAATATGAACAGAGCCTTACAGGAAAAAACCGTCACCCATTTTATGTATGTATGCTAAACATGAGGTCACAGCTAAAAGCTTGCTGTCTTAACTTAGCATAAAGACTGGTGTGTTTTCAATAGTTAGCGGGGTTCTGTCCAAACATGGCCAAATTGACTGTGAAGGAAATGTTTTTTTCTACTTATTTTAAGGGGGTTACAAGAGACCAATTTAAACCCACTCTCATGTTTGTTACAAAAGACAAAGCTGGAGAAGAAAAATAAAAGTAAATAACTTCGTCTCAAAATCCATTAACAGCTTCAATAGCTCACTAATTAACATGTAGTTTAATCCACAAAACAATTTGAATTTAAAAACGAAAAGCCTGTTGCCCATAGTTACAACATGACAGTACTTGTACAGCTTTAATAAAAATGTATATCCCAAAAAGAAAACCCTAATGTGTTAATTAGTTTGTTTTAGAGGTGTTACTTGATGGATATTGGGCAGACCAAAACTAGCTGTGCTAAGCTAAGCTAACCCTCTTTAACTTAGCAAAAAACAATAGTGGTTTTAAATCTCTCGTCTGACTCTGTTGGGGAAAAAAATGAATATGCACAATTTCTTTTTCTATTCAAAATAGAATTTTTTTTTTATAAAAAAGAATATTCTGTTGTATTTTGTACCACCCAAGGGTTTGCAGAAATGCTATAGCAGTTTTGTGAGGCTAGCATGACTCATCATCATTGTGATAAATACATAAAAGACGTTTTTTTAAGAAAGTGTTTTGTTTATTGGTGTAATTTATCTTATTTCAATTGGGGAAATGTTTAACTTTTCATACATTTGACTCATTTTCACAGTTTTGTCAATTTGAATGCTACTTTTTAATGGTGGTGGATTTGGTTTCCTTAAAGCACTTCAATTTGAAATATAAAGTTTATTCATTTTTATCACCGAGTCACAGCAGTGCTGTGAGCATACTACCAATCCTCTCATGCTTGTATTCATCATGTTCATTATGTTAATGTTTTTTAATGCAAGCCACACAAAATTATAATGAAAGAAATTAGTTGAAAAATTTATTTTTTTGTATTTCATACAGAACGGTGGAAGATGACTCGTCTTGAATACCTCTTTCTCCCCGAGATTCTGCTGTAACATTGTGACGAAAACCACCTCATTATGTGGGTTTTGCTTCATATGCTCATTCACATTGAACAAACCAGAGCCTGTGTCATGCCAGCATACAGTTAACAATCAGAAGTGTGACACAGAACAGCATCGTGTGGTGTATGCAGTCATGCTGGTTCTCCCTTCCTCACAGACGTCATTTCACCTCCGTGTCAAACCCTGCTGCAATACCCCACCAACCCGTATCAGTACCTTTTAAGGTCAAGATGCTGCATCTTGGCCTTAAACAAGATGTGTGTAGTGGGCTAAAGGCAGCTGCTCATTTGACATATGACATGAGTTTGCAAAAAAGTTGGTTAGCCTCTTTATTTGTTTCTATGTTGTAAGGTCCACTGCACATCCTCATTAGTGTTCCCTGGAAGGGCACATAAATTATAGATTAAAATGCCCAGCAGTCTATAAAGTCATTAAAATTAGCTCCTGTTGCAACGGTTAAATGATGTACGCAATCATAACTATAATCCAATAATGTGATATGAGGTTTATACAAAATGAGCCTTTCTGCATTTTGATTAGTGTTGAATTGCATGGAAATGAGAATTGTTGTGCTTTCCTCACCTTAGAACAAGCAATTTAGTTGTTTTTCACAGCCACTGTTATTTGGTGGTAGGCTTGAGGTATTCACTTGCTTGCAATTTGCTGTTTAAGCCACTAGATATCTCTACATCATACACACTGGACCTATAAGCATGAGCGTATTTTCCTAATGGGCTCATTTTTAATTTTTTTTTCTTACTAAAGCTGAGTTGTGAATTTGGGACTTCTCCTTGTAGCATAGTGTTTTGACTCCGGCGTTTTACTTTCACTTAAAGGCGGGGTAGGGGATCTTTTTCTGGAACATTTTTTTACATATTGTTTGAAATACTCTTCACACCCCCATTGCAACCAATTAATTAAAAGTTTTGACACAAATATGAAAAGTTTTAGTGGCCTCTAGAACGTACAATCTAGGAAAAACAGTATCCAATCATTGTGAACGGACCGTTCACAATGATTGGATACTGATGCCGTCTATCAAACTGCAATCTGCTCCTCCCTCCCCCTCCCCCTCCTTCCCCCTGTGCGCGTACCCTGCTCCGTGAACGTCCAGAAGCTTGGCAGGAAGCTAAACTAGAGCCAGCTTGGCTAGCACCTAGCATTATTAAACGTATAGTTAGCATAAACTAAATACTAAATACGGCAACGATCGATGCTTGCTGTCAGAACAGCACTCGTGCACCTTCGTGCTCGTGCGCGTTCATGTACTCTAGAGGCGTGCCTTCGGGGAGAAAATGAAGAAAAGGGTTGGGACTTTTTACCTGTGTATTTTCAAAATGCAGCTTCGCAGGACTCAAAATCCAGGATCTCCTACCCTACCTTTAATCAGAGAACCTTAATATTTCTTCCACAGCTGCGCAGAGAACCGCTGACCCGAGTGTCATCATGTTCACGTTTTTTGATTATGTAATCACAATTAAAGAACTGGACACATTTAAGAAAAGAAAAAAAAAAGCTTCAATGTTGCTCTTGGTCAAAGATATTGCTGAAGTGTCCAAATTTTGGACACACCTAACCATTCATATTGAATAAGTAGGTGTGCCAAACATTTGTTTTACTTCTTGTTTTCCATGAATCTCCACAATGGAAACAGAGAGCACAAAGTTGGCACGACCCACAGAGAACATGATAACAGAGAATGGGTCCGGTTGAAAAAAATATAGAACTTTATTCTTTTAAGAGACCACCGACGTTTTAGAATTCATCCTTTAATTGTAATACATAAAATAGCATCAGTGACTGAAAAAGGTTTCCCTCTACACTTTGGCTCAAACAGCTGAAGGTGTGACGCCCCCTGCTGCTGGAGTTGAGCATCAACAGAATATGTACGCGTGAGGATCTCAACTGTGATCAACATGATGACTAAATAAGACTGGATAATGACCAACAAAGAAAAAAAACAAACAAAAAAAAAGGATAAGTTGAACCTAGATTAGAGACTACAACGCAAACGCACACAGCGTCCACACAGTGTCAACCAACACCTGGTCCCTCTCTGCCTCACAGCACTGAACGCTCAAGACAGAAAATCAATGCTGCCGCAAGTGACAGGAAGAGGGAGAGGATAGGGAGAAGGGACTGATGAAGGAAACAGAAAATCACAAAAAGGAGAGAAGGGTTGATACCTTTAAATGATTATGAAATTTCCTCGTTTACTCTTCTCCCCTGTTGTTGCATGTATTATCGAAGCTTGACATGATAGATTGTTCAGTACACAGGCCTCCTTGTTTTCCCATGGTGGCCCTTCAGTGTCATGCTGTGCTTCATAAAAAGTAAAAAGTGTATTGATGGTATGCGACGTACTGTGCAAAAGTTTCAAGCCACCCATCATTTCTCACCATTTCTTTCTTTATAATGCCTGGAAAAGGATATACTTGTTACGAAAACCTTTATTCTTCAGCCCTGAACCCTCTTAGTCGGGCTTTCTTGTTTCCTGAAGTAGTCTTCAGGAATAGTTCTCCAGGCTTCTTTAAAGACATTCCAAAACTCTTCTCTGAATGTTGGCTGCCTTTTGTTCACTTCCTCAAAGGATAAAGATTGTTTCTGTTTTTTTTTGTTTTCTTTTACATGTATGGAAAATGGAGATTCCAAACCAAAAAAAAAATAAAAACACATAAACTAAGTAAAAAATACTCTTAAAACGTATAATTGTATAACTTCAGTTAGTAAAATATCAACTGATTGTATGAGGGTAGAACTGGGAAAAGAAGATGAGGACGGAGATCTCTGCCGATATGATGACCTGGAGAGATTTTTGGTTTTGGACCATGTCCACATATGCTGGTACGTGTTAAGCCTGTCAGGGAAAAAGTGGGACATTTCACCCCAGGAACATGCTTGTTTTCCTTTTTGTTAAACACAAATATCTAATCCGTAACAGAAAAATATTGGACAACTAAGACCATTGTACACACAGATTTCATGCTTTATCTCCTCTTTTCGGACTTTAACACTACACTGTTTGTTCAACTGTTCTCCTTGACCAAATGTTTGCACTGTTTTTGTTAGTTAGTTTTAAGATGCTCCAAACACATCCTTAAAGAAATGTTTTGCGTGGTCAGGCAGCCTGAAATCATAGATGGACATTTCTGCTCCTCTTATACATCCTATGTGAAGTATTGACAATGAATTTAGGCGAGACGGTTGGGAGCTTTGGGAAACTTTTATTCGATGAAGCCCAATTTTCGGTGTCCCTGTTATTGTGACACTCTGATGCACCACGTTGGGTAAGTGAGGCTTTTTACTGTATTTAGTGCAACTGCAGCACACTTGGTAAAGCATGCACTTGGTATTTTAGCATTTTATTTATGACATGATCCAAATCCGATAGTGTCTTTGTTGTCAGTCTAATGTCAGGGAGGTTGACAACAAAGACAATGGAGCATAACTTGATTGGCTGCCGTTGGATGAACTTTTGGTGGTTGGATCAATTTTGATTAATTGTTTTCCACTGATTTTTTTTTTTAGATGTTGAATTTTTTTACACTGATTTTTGTTTTTGGAAATTGATGTTTTTTTACACTGTTGGTTTTTCAAATTCAAAGTCGGATTTTGATGCTGTAAAAATCAAATATTAGAAATTCGTATTCAAACTCGGATGGCACAGAAAAACTTCCATAGTTTTTCACCAATAATTTTTTTTTTTTGTTTTGACAAATGTCAGGTTTCGTCGAGTTGCCTTATTTTATTTTGAAAAATTACACTTTAGCTTGTTTTTTCTTTAACGGTGAACAAAACCCGACGCGTTAGACTTTTACTTTGTGATAAACAGGTAGTGCCGTCTTACATTGTGTGAAACTTGACGCAGGTATGTGTATATATATATATATATATATATATATATATATATATATATATATATATATATATATATATATATATATATATATGTATATGTGTGTGTGTGTATATGTGTGTATGTATATATATTGCACAAGTATATATAAATATAGATAAACATGATATAATTGTCATGTGAGAGAGAGAGAGAGAGAGAGAGAGAGAGAGAGAGAGAGAGAGAGAGAGAGAGAGAGAGAGAGAGAGAGAGAGAGAGAGAGAGAGAGAGAGAGAGAGAGAGAGAGAGAGAGAGAGAGAACTTGACGCAGTTCAAGCAGAAGGGGGCGTGTTGTTAGCTGTTAGCCCTGGTGCTAAACTGCCGGCCAAACTTTCACTTTCCAGCAGTTAGACGCAGGAATGCTCTCTCTGCTGGAGGAGTAGCAGCAGCTCTTCCCGTGAAACGAAACTAGTAGTAGTAGCCTCGGTAGCAAAAGCAGCCGCCGCCGCGATAGTTCTGTCTGACAGCGTTTAAGTCGCATATGTCCGATTTCAACTCTTTTCGGTCGCGATATTAGCAGTGTTTAGTGTAAAAGTTTTCCCCACTGACCGTTTATACCGTCATTTCACCAACTAGCTTTAGCGGCTAGCCCCGCTAGCATGGACAGCGGCGGAAACATGCAGAGTAATGAGGAAAGGGGTGCAGAGAAATTGATGGATAACTACTTGAAATCAATTGGTTTGCATCGGAAAAAGATCGCCAAAGACGGGTCGTGCTTATTTCGGGCTGTTGCTGAACAGGTAAAGAGGGAAAATGAAAGAAAAAATTTTGCGTAAAGATGTTTTTTTTTTTTCTCTAGCTAGCTTGGTGTCACAGGTGAGGAAGGTCCAGTTGTTATGCTAATGAGCGCTAGCAAGCTTTCGATTAACATTTCGAAACTGTATAACTTGAAAAACTTTGAAGTTGGACGTTTCCAAACTGACCTAACCCCTAACGCGTTTGTCTTTACGTTGTTTTATACGTATTACAGTGTATTCACTCGAGGTGAATGGGATATTTTCTCATTTTAATATGCCAGGAGTGTGATATTTGCTGTTTCTCTTTATATTATTAACCCTTGACCCCGTTTAGGTGCTGAATTGCCAAAGCCTTCACACTGAAGTTCGGGCCAAATGTGTTGAGTTTCTGAAGAAGAACAGAGACAGCTACGAGGCGGTATGTACAGTCTGAGCTTTTTAACCAATACCAAACAGATTTTGTGTCCTGTTTGGAACCAGTTTGTTGTGTTCTTTTTATTTAAAGGAGATATTTTATGCTCTGTTTTTACAAGTCGACAATTTCCCGAGGTGCTCCTTAAAATATCTGAAAATTGCTTTGGTGAAAATATCACAGCAATAGAGTTTTACTGCACTCTAATACACTATTTTACAGCTCGGATCATCCCAGAGGTGTGTCTCTTTTTTAATAGCATGGTGCAGCTTTGTGCTATCATGCCATTGCAAATTAAGACACAGATTACGCACACTGACTTTTGAAGCATATAACTTTACGATGGAGTATAATGTGAATAGCCTCAGAACTCACACATGCGCACAGGTATCCTGACTAAGAATGCCACACCTCAAAACTAATGAACTGTGACAAATGACAATAGGTACTGATCCATCTTTATGGACACAGTCTTGTTGCGAGTTACGCTTTGAACTGGTCCAGGTTATTAAAACAGGTACCACGGGTAGGATTGCAAAGTAACCCGATGGTTCATAGGCATGTCAAAATATTACTTGAAGTCCCCACATCCCATATAGGATATCAAGTCCACGCTAATAATCTTTCATCTGCTGTTCCTGATCTGAAAAACATGAAACAAATTCCGTTATGTCAAAATATTTCGGTTAGTAGTGACTTGAGACACGCAAATATGTGCTTTTCATTTCTTTTATTCCCCTTATTTTTGTAGTATTTCCCTTTTTTTTAAAAAAAAAAAAAAAGTGGTACATGAGTATGTTTAGTTCAAATTAAGCGCGTTTTTTCCAGCTTAGTCCCAATCGCATGCATCAAGAGAGAAGTTGTCTGTTTGTGGACAGACAAATTAAATTTGAGGTATTCCAAGCTCTTCTCTGATAGTCACCTGTGTTACCGGCTCCTGGAACCAGGTGGAAAAGTTGCTGAAGTGGATCATTGAAATCTAAAGGTCAAAAATACTAGAATTATATGTAAATATTAGCGTGGGATAATTGTGCACGTTTTGGTTTCATGTTTGGGTAACAAAAACAGGAGGAACAGGAGGAACTGAAAGCAAAACTTTTGCTTTAATGGCGGTATAGCAGGACCACATTTCCCAGAATGCTTTTCAGTGTCTCGCAAAGCAGGGCTTTGAGCCAGCTGCCTTCAGTCTGATCTGTGTGCACAGGTGGTCAAATGTGACTCGTGGGGTCGACTACTTTTAGACACGAGTCTTATTAACCTGTGCTGTTGCTGCACTGATGTCCGCTTGTAAGCGCCTGAAGGGGAAGATTTAATATCCTCACGCGGTGTCACAGTTTCATGTTGACGGTTCTCTGATTCTGATGAATGAAACCTTTACAAACGCCACAGATATTGTTCGGAGTTGGCCCAAAGTCCACCTCTAGTTTTTGTTCCTCGATGAGTCTGAGTTTGGTCGATACGGCGAAGTAAGGCTTGTATTGATGTTGATTTTGTTTGTCACAATAAAGCAGGAAGTCCTCATGACTGCAGTGTTGGATTGCATCACTGTAATTGACAGTTACTTGAAAAACAGGAAAGGATTTGCACAATGCAGCCCGCACTCACCAGATGTTATGTCAGCGCCATCTGTGTGGAGTCAAAAACAAAAAATGACAAACAAACAAAAAAAAAAAACACAAGAAAGTTACCTCTGCAGTCTCAGCCCGTATAAGAGCAGCTCAACCAGTCCAGTATCCAATCTGAATTACAGAAAGGGACGGACAGTTTCAGAACGCTCCGGAACCGAAGCGGTTCGGCGATACCGCAGACCAGAACTGCAAAAACAACCCGTTCCCTCTGTGAGCTTCATTTTTCTAAATTCTGAACAAATTAGGAATCGGTCCTCAATGTCAGAAGTCATAACGGCGGTGGTGCTCTAAGTAAAAGTTTTCATTTCATCACACAAGTTAATTTATTCTATAAAATGCGGTCAAAAGCCAAAAGTTTTAGCTCTCGGATGTTTTTGTTTTCATGTTTCTGTCGACTTCAGGCTGATTAATCTGAAGAAAGGTCAAACACGACCGTTACTGTAGTTTTACTGAAAGATGCGGACTTCTCGACAAAATTAACTCAACTTGTTTGATTCTGAACTGACGATGTCTCATCTGGTTACAGTTTATCGAGGGCGACTTCGATGAGTACCTCTACAAGCTTCAGGACCCGCAGGTGAACCTCACTCTGTCATTATTATTTTTCTTGTTTCAACGCTGCATTCGTTTGTTGATGAATGAGCGAAATCTGACGAGAACGGTGGCGTCCTTTGTTTCAGCAATGGGTGGGAGAAGTTGAGATTAATGCGCTGGCTGTCATCTACAAGTAAGTAAAATGTGGACTTTTCACTTTATTTTTGATGCATTTTAAATCGCACGACATAAAACTTTTTTTTTTTTTTTTTTTTTATTATGAAGATTGCTTCAATCTGTTGAATGTGACGACGCCAAACAATGAAATTTTTTTCCCAAACTTCATAGAAATATTCATGCCAGAAGCCCACAGGCTTGTTCCCTGTAGGATGAGTTTATAAATAAATAAAAAAATGTGAGGGAACTCCTCTTCGTGCACAGTTTCAGGGTTTCTGTTTTCTGTTCCCGAGCTCGGAAGCAGATGCTGATGAGGCACCAGGGCTTCGTCTCCAGGAAACGCCCACATTTAACCCCCCTCTTTGCCTTGGTTTTGTTGTAGGAGGGATTTTCTGATATTTCAGGAGCCTGGCAGAACACCAGTCAAAATCACAGACAACAACTTCGAGGAGCAGGTGAGAGCGATCACATCCTTTGGACTGAATGCTTCCCTCTTTAAGACCCGACACTGTGTATTAGCTTTGTGTATTTGGAATCATGCTGAGTTACTTACTTATTTTCTTTAGTATTTGTTTCTAAAATATAAAAGAAAGGAGTCAAATATCAAGGATTTATGTATTATGGGTTTATGGGCGCAAACATCCCAAGAATGTGGGCAAGTGTCAAGCAACAAATCTGAAATTAGCAGGAAGTCTGTTGCATTGTAATTTTTACTCAACTCAACTTTATTTATAAAGCCCTTTAAAACAGCCGTGACTGAAACAACATGAATAACTGCACGAAGTATAAGGCATAAAACATAAGAACGATGTAAAAACAATAATTAACAATATTAAAACCATAACAGAAACAGAGTCTTTTTAAATCAAATATGAATATATATATTTTTTTCTTCCTTTCAGGTGCAGTTGTGCTTCCTGAACGGAAATCACTACGACAGCGTTTACCCTGTAAGCCACATTAAGAGCGCCGCCCTCTGCCAGTGTAAGTGTTCATGTTTGACGCCGGTAACAAAAAAAAGTTCTATTCCTGCGTCTATTGTTACGTCTGTGGCTCACGGCAAACCTCTTCAAACTCTTTGTCCGAGCTCATGGACTGTAAATAAAGGTATTTTGCGTCCAAATGATACGCGCTTAGTATTCAGTGACGTGAGATGGATCAAGCAGCAGAGATTTAGGAAAAGAAACGGGAGGCCGATTTTTAAGATTGGAAAGCTTGATAGTCAGCTGTGAAAGACTCTGACCCCACAGTTCCTCACTCAGCTGGAATATGCGTCTCTTCCACAGCCATCCTCTACGAGCTGCTGTATGAAAGGGTGTTTAAGGTGGACCGGAGAACCCTGCAGCCGTGTCAGCGCGTCGGCCGACCGTCCAATTTCCTGAGTGACGACAGCATGGCTGCCTGTGGCAGCAGCGACGAGTCCGACGTGGACGTGCAAGAGCCGCTGTGGTAGGAAGCGCGACCACCTACGTCACAGGAGTTCTGCTTCCCTCATTGTTTATGTACTCGGACAGTAACTTAAAACAGCCAAAGCTATCAGCTTTTCTGTTTCTCAGAAGCTGTATTATTATTCAGTCAGAAGTACACTCTTGCACTAAATCACTCGCAGTCTTTACATACTTATATTTCCTCTCTTCTTTTGATGATTGGCACACCGCTAGTTAGTTTATTATTCAAGATATTTTTCTTGTATGACAAACCCGACTAACATTAGTTTTATATGGAGTAAAACTACTTGAATTGGCTCATGACAGGTGCATTTTTCTGATGCAGGGTGGAACATGGAACAACTTCCTCGAGACACAGTCAGAACTACAGGGTAAAGCATGCAAATGTTTTTACACGCCCATACATCCCATACATTCTGGAGAAAAACGTCACTTAGAGTCGTGTCTGCGTGCGTGTGTGTGTCTAAAGGGACGGGGGCGTGGTCAGCAGCTGCCAGAGAGGGTGAAACGCTCTCTGAACCCGACTCTGCTCAGAAACGTGGAGTACGACGTCTGGCACAAGAGCAAAAAAGGTGACGCCAACACGGCCGCAAAAACACACATTCTGTGTCTGTTTATTCATCTGATTTACTCAAAAGTTGGCTTAAAAAGAGGATGGGACTGACCTACATCAAGATCAAGGAGTGTGTACTCGCATTTCGGCTCAAGAAAAGCCTCTATGTTTATAAGAGCTGAACTAATAGGAAGAGTACAGTTATGGTTGTTTGACTAAACTCCCAGGGTTCATTCAGATGTGACACAGACATGCATTTGCCATCAAAGTAGTGCATCTCTGAAAAGGGTTTCTGATGGGAATGATGATTCTGTTTATCTCTGACTGTTGAGCAGGTGGTGCAGGTCCTGTTTATGGTTTGAAAGGGACGTATTTTGTAGGGAGACGATAAAACGAACTGAGATCAGATTCTGTACACAGCCGGGCCTCATCGTATCTTCAATTTAGAATCTTTGGAGCTCTGATTAAGCTTATGTTGGATTAAATCACCCGTTAGCCACAGAAATGACTTTTAAGGCCAACATACGCATGTTAATGGAAACTAAAAACGGGAAACTTAAAGTGTGTGTTTTGTTTTGTTTTCCTTTTAGCCCAACAGAAGATGGACTACGGCATCGCTGCTGCGATGCAGTTTACCGTAGGAGATCGCTGCCAAGTGCGTGTGCATTTTTGTTGCATTTAAGTAAAACTCGATCAATTGAAATGTAGGTTTACTTCATTTTTTTAAAATTTATTTTTTTATTTAATTTGTGCGTGACCTGCAGGTTCGTGAGGGCAAGGGACGCAGCTACAGTGCCACCATCAAAGAGGTGGCCCCTGGTAACGGCATGGTGACGGTTCACATCGAAGACGTGGGCAAGAAGTAGGTGACATTACTAAACGCACGCTTCACTCAGCCACGGGTGGGTACAGACTTGTCACCAGGTGGTTTTGGGTGCAGACAGGTCCCTCTGTGGAGCCTCCGCCCTCCCAGCGTCGAGCAGAACAGCTGGAGCACCGTGGTCAACCGTGACAGGAGGCTCAGCAACGGACACGGAGGTGGAGCACGCACGCCTCTGTCGGCTTTGCTGTGTGCGCTAACTGATACGCAGGCGTGAACTTTGAAGTGTGTTTCTTTCAGAGTGGGAGGAGAGGGGTAAAGGGAGAGGAAGAGGGAAATCCATCCCAGCACCCTCCTCTGTTTCCCAGGAAACGGCAGCGGGAACCAGTGGGCGCATGCAGAAGCAGAACTCGTGGCCCCCCCAGGCCTCGGAGCAGGGAGGCGGGAAAACCATCAGGTTCGTGTGTGATCACAGTCCTTATCACAGAAGCTTATCATTTATGTTGCTGCTCATCTTGATAAACCCCCTGAGCCATTTCCGACTGGTTTCAGGATGTTTTTGTTAAATTCACCAAATTTTATTAGAACATAACAACCAGATTAACATCCTGCTTTCTTAATTTGTGTTTATTGCGTTCTTGTTGTTTTGACATGGTTAGTTGTGTAAGGAGGGCAGAAGAGAGGTTTTCTTATTATAGTTTCCCCAATTTCCTAACAGGAATTAAAGGTCCACAGTGGGAATTTCATGAAATCTCTAAAAATGTCTAATCTTTTTGTAGCATTTTAGCATCTTTAAACGCTTCACTGAGCTGTTGAACATGCAAACTGCACTGATGTTTTTACAACTCTTACAACTTAAGCTCATTTTTATTGATAGTGCAAGTCCAAAGTTGCTGTCTGAATACATCTATGATCTTGTTAAACAGGTAATGTGTGTGTGTGTGTGTGTGTGTTTCTGCAGGAAGTCAATGAGCACAACAGAGTCTGCTCTCAGTCTAACGGAGAAGCATTTGGCCAAAGAGGCGGAGGAGACGAACATGGAGCCCTTCAAGATCGAGCTCGAGCTCGAGCTCAAAGACGAGAAAAGCTTCCCCGCCCTCGGGGTGAGTTAAGACGTACCGATAACGACGCTAGATTAGTCTGACGGATTAGCAGTGAAAATCTCATTATCTGGGCCTGGACCAGAGGACCTGCGGCAATAAAAGTGCTTTGCTTTTTTTTAAATTTTTTTTTCAGATCCTACTTCAGAACAGGAATTTTCCCAGCTTGAGTGAAAAGTCTGTGTTAAACTAGCACACCCAGATAATGCAGTTGCATTATGCACTTTACACATGCTCTAAAGTTCCCTTCTAATAGGCAAGGAACAAGCTGGTGGCAACAAAAAAAATACCATAATGGAAAGTGTGCATAATTTTATAAAACCATTAAAGTTTCAGACGTGTCAGAAACTGTCACTGAAAATCAGCCCATCAGGACTAATTATGTTAATCCGCAGTCACTTCCAGACTGTTGCACGAATAAAATCCTGATTTTACGACCGCATCATCTTCTATATCATTTGCCAAAATCGCCATTTACGTAACTTACGAGTGACTGCATGGAGATTTGAGCTTTTCTTACACGTACGATGTTCTCGAGCGCTTTCTCCCAGTCCAGTCGGTAACTTGAGCCCACTCTTGTCCGTATAAACTGGCACGTGGGCTGTTGTGCCATAACTGTAGCTCGACTTGGTGCATTTGAATGTTCTTACTGATTCAGTCGCTTTATAAGCAGATGCTTCTGCTCACTTTGTGAAAGATGGTGAAAGGGAATACTCAAGATCGGAAATAATCAGCCTGCCTCGTTGATCTCTAGAGGAGAGCTTGTTGAGGACATCGGATGTTTCAGTCTTTCAGTTTTACTAACTCCTGTGAATAAGTTTTTTTTTTTGCCCCTCACCAGTTTGATGGAGCAAGAAAGAAGGGAGGAGAGAAGAGACAGCCTCTGAGGAACAAAACGGTGAGTTCACATCATTCACAAGGAAACAAAAACTGGTTTGTTCCATATACTGATAAGACGTTTGAGTGATTGATGAACATCGTAGCAGCAGTTTGTAATAACTTCGAAGGCAGCTGTCCCTGCCAGCCTGTCAGCTCCTGCTTGGCTGAGAGCTCGATTAGCTTCCGAGCCGTTTGAGCAGGAAGAGGCGAAATAGCTTCTTGAGCTAACTTACCTCAGCGGCCTCCTTCCAATAGTCTGTATGTTCATGTTGTGTAACACAAAAGTAACTTATTGTCATGTTAAAAAGTATAAAGTGATAGCACTGGGTTTACATTTGGTGACGACAAACTAAAAGTACCGTGTTGCATTTTTCTCTGTTTTTGTTACCGGACACGCCGCTTTAATTTCCCAAAGAGCAAATGCAGCACTTCTCTGTTGCATTTTAGTATCTTAAGATGAGCGATAAAGAAACAAAGGTTTAGGATGTATAATCTGGTGCATAAATGGGGATATATTGCAATACAGTGAACCCTTGTTTTCCGCGGGGGTTACGTTCCAAAAAGAACCCGTGATAGGCGAAATCCGTGAAGGAGTAACCTTTATTTTTTTTACAATTATTATACAATGAAATACTCCATAATACATTGAAACCAAAGAACAAAACCTTTTTACAGGCCCAAGCATTTGTTTAACACATAAAAGTACTGTATAAAGTTTTTTTTTTTTTAACAAATAACTACTGTACTGTAAAATAATCATTTTAATCATCAATACGAACTGAAGGCTTCAAATTGTGGAGATCAGAGCCGCCCCACCGCGACCCGAGTCACTGGATTAGAATGGGAGAAAATGAAAAATGATTATGAAAAAAAATACAAAGTACAGTGGGACAAATAGTGACTCATGTGTATTTCACTGCTCTTCTGACTGAGCCGCTGCATCCTGACTCCGCTCTGTAGCGTTTTTTTTCTTCTAAAGCCCGCGGTGCAGGTGTGTTGTTTCGAGAGAAGAACATAGTTATCGGTAGTTGTTGTCGCTCTTTTTTCTTCTCTGCAAAAAGATTCTTATATACCGACATGCCACCATCGATTATGTTTGAGATCTGTAATGTACGACGTGTACATATTAAACCGCAACGTTATTGACACACAGGTAGAGAAGAAGCGGAGAGACTGTTTAGCCAATCAGAATGCAGAACACAATGCACGATGCAAATCCGTGAAGCAGCGAGACCGTGAAAGGTGAACCGCGTTATAGCGAGGGTTCACTGTACTTTTTCCTGAGGAAGTTCCTCTGTCCGGGAAACTGTAGCAGTTTGAAATCTGACGTTATCACACAGAAACGCAGTTTTTTTTTTTTAACCGAAAGAGATGACAGACTGACCGACTTCAGTACAAATCTGACTTGTATGAGCCATGCTGTGCTTTGACTTTAGTGTGTTTTATTTCAAAGTAAATCTCACAGATTACCATTAAGTTAACATAAGGATCAATCCTCAGACATTTTATGTTATGGAGACAAACTTGTAAGCTGTTTCATCTTTAATAATTCATGTTCTGTCCTTTACGTCTTCCTCTTATCTGTTTTATTTTAATTTTTTTCAAATAGAAAAGTCCAGTTGAAGACATTGGCTCCACCGCACCTGTTGCAACCACCTCTGCTCCATCCGCTCCCAGTACAAACAGTACTACAGCCACCAATCCCACCCTTCCTGCTGCTCTGTCTGCAAACTCTAACTCTGCTTACCTGAATTCTCTTAAAGCTTCGCTGCCCAGCGTAAACATGGCCTCCGCAGCATCAGGCTCCGCCTCCAGCCGGCCACCCACCTCTGCTGCTAAAACAAACGCGCAGTCCTATGCCTCAGCTGCTGCTGCACCAGCTTCTCCTCCACCTGCCGCCACCCTGAGCACTAAACCCATCCTGTCCCCCACCAGCCACCCCTCCTTTGTCACCCCTTTTCTGCCGGCTGCTTCATCACCCCCAGCACCCTCCACTTTATCCTCTTCCTCTCATCCCACGTTTGCTCCTTCCCCACCACCCTCCTCTGTTTCGCCGCCAACTTTCATAGCCCCTATCGCTCCATCTCCCACAGCCGCGCAGGTTTTCCCGCGCTCATTCTCACCCCTCACCTCTCTACCTCACTCCCCCAGCCCACCCTCCTCGTCCTCCCTTATTCCTCCTTCTGTTCAAGTCAAAGAGGCTCCACCAGCTCAACCTACAAGTAAGAAATCAGCTCACACCTTAAAGATGTTTCGAATCAGTATTCTCACAGAACTTATATGTATAGCTTGATGTTTTGTCTTCAATTAAACCCTCAATAGAGAAGTCGTAACGTGGTTAAGGCTGCCAAAATCATGACAAATTAGTAGGCAATAAATTGTTCTACAAATGGGTTTAAAATGATTTAAAACACTCTTAAGGCAAGGCAAGTTTATTTGTATAGCACAATTCAACAACAAGGTGATTCAAAGTGCTTTACAGATACATTAAAACAGTAGAAATAAAACGCATGATTTAAATTTTAAACAAAAAAGAAAGAAAGAAAGAAGAACAATAGATAAAATCAGAATTAAAATGTGATTAAGTTTTGAAATTCAAGCTTCAGATTTGGAGCTTTATTCAAATGCAGCTGAAAATAGGTGTGTCTTCAACCTGGACTTAAATACACTGTGTTTCAGCTGATCTGAGGCTTTCTGGGAGTTTGTTCCAGACATGTGGAGCATAGAAGCTGAATGCAGCTTCTCCATGTCTGGTTCTGACTCTGGGAACTGATAAAGACCGGATCCAGATGACCTGAGGGGTCTAGAAGGTTCATACTGGGTCAGGAGGTCACTGATGTATTTTGGTCCTGGACCATTCAGAGCTTTATACACCAGCATCAGAACTTTAAAGTGTATAGATTGAAGTTCTGTGGTGACCTGTAATCGTTTATCTAGACAATTACTTCAGTTTTGTTTAGCTGGAGAAGGTTGTGGCACATCCAGTCATTAATCTCCTCAATACATTTACCATTTACCTTAAGACCCCATGAAGACCACTTTTTGTTTGTTTTTTTTACTTCGGAACAAAGATGCTTGGATCTGATTTGCCATAATTTGGAAGTCTGGTTGCTGCTGCAACTTTGAATCATCATTAAACAACTGTTGCAGTGGGGTCAAAAAGCTCGATCATGCTACTGCGTCATCATCGCAACATCTTTTCATGGCTGACTTTTTTTTTTTTCGCTTGTACAGTGCAAAGATGGACCACACTGAAGCACAACTTTTTTTTTTTTTTTTTTTTTTTTTTTTTAAGTCATCGTATGCCTGCTCCTCATTTGGATGCAGGTCACTTTAATGTCTGTTTGGTTCAGAAACCACACCAAGCCGTGTTTAATCAAGCATGAGCACAATAAAGACCTGTTTGATTTAGGAAACATAGCTTTCCTAAAAACGCATACTTGGCCTCCACAAAAGATGCGCTCCCGTTCGCTTTTGAATTATCTTTGTGATTATTGTTGAGCATATCCAGGAAATAGTGTGTTGGGTTAAGTTTTTTTTCGTATGTGCAGGTGCTTTTACTTTGTCTTCACGTTGCTCAATTTTTTTTTCAGATTCTTTGCCAAAAACTGAAGGAACTCTGGCTTCTGAAACTTTCCAAAGCTGGACGCCTCTGACCCAGATGCTCCCTCAAGGCTCTCTGCCGCAAAACCCGTACCAGGTCCCCGCATCCCGGGCTGAGAAAGAAACGCAGCACTCTCTATCAGAGAGCCATCCTGAAAGTCGAGCTTCTATCTCGCAAAGCGAAGTCACGATGCCCCAGATGCAGACAGAGTCCTGGTCCTCTGTCCCCCAGCACCGACCACAGTCCCACACCGAGGCGGCCTCTGAGCCACAAACACTCCAGCCGCAGTCTGAGGTGGTTCATATTCCATCCTCTCATCCACTTCCAGGAGCTTCCCACCCTATCGTCCAGCCCCCTCACCCCTCCCAGGTCCCTCATCCTTCCCTTTCTTTCTCTGCCTCCACAACCCTTTCCAGTCTTGAGTCCGCCAGCACCCAGACCCAACCTGAGGCTCCGACTTCTCCACCTCCGAAGCCCCAGTCTCCATCTCAGCCTCCCTCCCTCCCTCCCGCTCAGCCCTCTCATCCACAGTCTGCACCTCCACTTCCTCACCTTCAGTCCATCGTTCCCCTGCAACAGATGTCCCAGATCTACCAAGACCTCCTGTACCCTGGGTTCCCGCAAGGAGAGAAAGGCGAAATGGCTTCGATTCCTTCCTACTCCTCCATCAAGTCTGGTGATGACCTGCCTCAAGGTGAGCCGGCCGCAGTGTTTTTTTTTTGTTTGTTTTTGTTTTTTTTTTACAGATCAGTAGATTAGGATTTATTTTCACCCTCGTAAATGCAAAAATTTACAGTTCTGGAGTGCGAAGATGAGCTTGGAATAGGATGAGTAACTGTGACTTAACTTGTTGAGGGAGACATTTTTCAGTTATGTTCCCTCTTTAGTTTAGGAATCAGTCGTCCAGATACTGGATTCCTTCCTTCATAATACCACGCTTCCAGAGGGTTAGGGGTGCCCTATAAGTTGTTTGTTTTTATGTCTCAGATGAGTTTTTGGTGATGGAACAACTTTCCAACTATATTTCCTAAGAACCCCCCCACACCATATTCGAACCACATTCCTAAAAATGGGGTTGCAAAAAATAGATATTTGATGTTTTTATATATAATGTGTTCTTTTGTCCTCTGCAGATGTTAACATCTTGAGGTTTTTCTTCAACTTGGGTGTCAAGGTAAGCGCTCTTCTGTTAGTGTAGAGACGAGCGAGACACTAGGTAGTTTAATTTACATAACAAAAAAATTAAAAATCACTAAAAATCAATCCCTGAAAATACTGGGACCTAAAGGCTTAAAATTTGGGCTAAAAAGTTCAAATTGGCATCTAAAGGGTTCATTTTTTGAAAATAATTGAAAACTTGGTAGTTATGATCAGAACTGAAGTGGAATAAAAGATTTATGAAAAAAAAGTGGAAAAATATTAATATGATGTTTTTAGGTTGTTTTAAAAGGGGACAAAAATGTCCCTTTTCAGAAATTAAGTTGTGTTTTAAATCAGGTGTGAGGGTTAAATATTTACCCTATTTTGTATGTGGATAAATGACAAACTTTCAAATCTTCAGGTTTTGCCTAAAACCATAAAGTTGTAATAACTGCTGAGAAATTTAACTCTGCTTCTGCTCTGCTTTCACTCAGGCCTACTCCATGCCCATGTTCGCACCCTATTTATACCTCCTCCCCCTGCAGCAAACCTACACTATGCACCCCAAGCCCTCCTCCCACTCTCCGTCCCCCCAATACCCTCCGTCCAACCCCCCAGCCAGGCAGCAGGAAGCTTGCATGCCCCCCCAGTATCCTCCAACTTCAGTGTCGGTGCCCTCTCAGTACAACAATCAGACTTCAATGGCGGAATCCCCCAACCCCAGTGAACCGACCTTCAGCCAGGCTGGTTACCAAGCGGTCACCCAGCCACCGTCCCACGGGATGTCCAGCCCCTTGATGCCATGGCAACAGATGCCTCCACCGAGAAACTCCAGCTTTCCTGTTGGGTATCCCTCCCCTCCTCCTCCATACTCTGGTCCCCCACCCTCATCTCAGGGTTACCACCCAGGACAAGGCCCAGTTCACTCCATATACCCCTCAGCTACGCCTCAGTACCCCCCCTTTGCTATGGGATATCAGTCTTCATCTACCCCTGAAGAGCTCCAGGTGACACAGGGGGTGATGGAGCCACTTCAGCCCACCAACGGGGACCAAATGCCTGGCCACGGCCACGTCAGAGTCCTGGGTCCCCTGGACAGTCCTGGTGCTGCTAATGTTGCTAACGCTAACAACAGAAGAATGGTCGTTTCTCCCAATTATGGTAAGCAAACCGCTTTCATTCTAAAATATCAACACCATACCGGGCTTCTGTTTTTTTTTTTTGTTCCTGAGGTGATAACGTGCAAATCTCTCTTACAGCCCTGAAGGAGGCAGGAGATGGTACAACCAGAGTGGTGCTGCTAGTGGACCCGCCACTCGACAATAAACCCATAGTATGGCGCACACACTTTCTACAGTTATGCATAAGAATGAATCACTGACTGTGTTCGAAACCGCATACTACATACTACATACTTGCATATGGCATACTCATTATCAGACAGTGTGCAGAGCGTTTACCCACAATGCATTTCGTTCCTGCCCGAGCCGAAATCAGCCGGCCTGAAGCTGATTTCGCTTAAGCTCTAAACTCTCAAAAACTTTAGCAACATTTGAAACATTTTCAGGCGAGAAAGTAGTCGTTTAGATCCCCAAGGTGTTGAAAATCTGACAAAATACCGGCTATTTACAATTTCAACGAATTCGGCGCTACTAAAGCTAGCCGCAGTGAGCAACGCACTTCCGGTTATTTTCAATATCCGCTGCCTTTTATCATAGGGAAAGCCATTACGATACAATTGGTGCTTTGGGAAAAAAGTCGGTATGAATAGTAGGAGAAGTATACGGTATCGAACACAGCCACTCTCTTTCAATTCTGAGGTTTTACATATGAAGACCTTTTAATAAAACCATCTGGTCTCTACCAGATCTAAAAATGAGGTAAATATAACCTCAGATAAACCAGAAGACATGACCTGTTATAGTATGTTATCATTTTTTTCAACAAAAAAAAAAATAAAATCCCACATCATTTCATAAAATCACCATTCAGGTAACTAAGAGAACTGTGTGGTGAATCCAGCTGCATTTACATGTAAGATGATCCTTTTCTGATGTCTTTCCTCCTTGGCAGTATGTTAGCACACACCAGGATGCCCCAGACCAGCAAACTGCCCAAACTTCAACTTGACTGTACATGTGGGGACCCTTCTTTCACATTCTGTATTCTCTTTGCCCCACTTACCCAGACCTTTACATCTAACACCCAACTCTTAAATGTGTTGGGCTTCAGCACACACGTCTACTTTATTAGTTCAAGTATTTTGTCCCAACATTAACATTAGTTGAATGGTTTAGTAGTAACCTTGTCTGTCTGTCTCAGCTTGCACTGATTTCAGACCCTGAAATGAAGGATTCCTCCGTCTCCAGGGCAACCATGAAGCCCGGGAGCAGCCCAGGCTCTCCATATAGTTACCGGGGTCACCGAAAACAGTTCAACGCCACAAAGCCGTACGTCGCTCTGGGCGGCCCAGAGCCCAGCCACATGAGCTACCCGCCGACTTTTACCGTGGGGGAGCCCATGTCAGTGGCCTGCAGCACGGAGGACGACTACGAGGAGATGGAGGGATTCAGACAGCCAGCCATGAACCACATGGGGCAGAGGAAGAGCTACAGAGGACGAGGAGGAGGAGGAAGAGGGAGGGGAGGCCATGATGCAGGGAGGGGGGCACAGAGGAGAAGATACGGCGATGCAGGGGAGGGGCCAAACTCTGTTCAGTTTAGTTCCTCCTACAGGATGCGGGGTCGGAGATACTAGCTCTTAGCCTATAAAACGACAGAGGATGGTGATATATTATTATTTTTTTTTAATCCTCATGGTTTTTTTTTCTCTCCGTCACACTTGAGATCTGAATGTTGGTTCCTTATGTTGAGTCTCAGCCGCGGACATTTCCCTAAAAATCACAACGCGATCCAGGTTTTTGTTCAATTTAGCCAACCCATTAGCCTAGCTAGTATGCTAAAGTGGAGTTTACATTTCTGAGCAGTTTGAATGTATGTATGGATTAAACAAACATGGAACTCAAATTGACGAACAATAAAACCCCGTTGCTAACGTGAGACGGTGATACGCTTGAAATGTGTAGAGTCGGTTTATAAAGAAGCAAAACGGAAAGAGAAAATAATAAATCTATCAGGCTCAGAAAGCTTCACAGCTGCTAGTCGCTGGGCAAAAATGATTCCCCAAAACTCGTTTCCTGTAAATAAGCATTAGAATGTCTAAGTCTCCGTCGCCTAAATGCACTGTAAGGTTTCAGAGAGAACAGCGGGAAGAATGTTCTCTGAGCTGAAAACAAGTCGACAAAAAAGGTGACGGCACCGAGACGTTAGGTCTCCGAGCAGCTTTAAGGGCGGTATGTTTGCGTTTGGGGGCTCAGGTTTTATTCAAAGCTGCGTGTGTGTGTGTATGCCGTTTGTATGTGTGTGTGTGTGTGTGTGCGTTGTGCTCCTAGTTTCTTGTCCTCATTTCTCCCTTAACTCCTAGATCAATTTACCTCTAGATTCAGTGCCTTATGTTTAAAGCTTTTACTTTTATTTTCTGAGAAACACTACTGTACAGAGCAAAAATGTGTTTTTTGTTGTTTTTTTTTCTAAGTGGTTGAATAAATAAAACTTTGGTTGAGATTACTCGTTGGTTCTCTGCTGAAATTAGTTGTATATTCTTCTGGTGTGTTGAAGGATGGAAGGCCGACCTGGCCAAAGAATACGCGGCCAACTTCAGCTTAAATCGGCTCTCTGGGCTTTCTTGCCAAGAGCAGGAAGAGTTTGTTTAGTTGAATGCTGTCGGTGGGTCAATGCCGCTCAAAGTCTGCAGAGGAAACGACAACGGGCTCGTTTTAAGTTCCAAATGACGGTTTTTCACTGGGAAATTGTGCATGATTCATGTTTATGGCATCTCAAACACAAATGTAGAGTACTGTGCAGTAAAATACAAATTACAGTATATTAGGAAAATAACAAGTTTGTACAATTCTAATGAGCTTGAAATTACCTTTTGTTCTGTCAGGATGATCCTGGGCTCTGGGGAGGATACCTCCCTCCATCAGACCTGTCGTTTCATTTGGCATACCTCGGCCTTTTCTCCCCGTTTCCCTTCCTTAATAATGGCTCCTTGACAGCCACCCTTCCATGGAGACCATTTCTGATGAGGCTTCAGTGAACAGTAGATGGATCATCTAAGATGCATATCTCAGGTCTTTGCTGTATTTTTATGTTTTCTTAAAGACATCACTGTCAGCTACTGTTCATCCGCTGTAGAGTTTTTCGGCCTGCGACTTCTCTTGTTCACTTTCCTCAAATATTCTAGGGATTCACTGCACGTCTAGTTTAAAAATGCCAAGTTTTCAGCTAATGGCTCTTTAGGAATCGCCTGGTACTATTTTATGTCCTTCAGACTTGTTTTTAACACTTAATCCAACATCGGATAGGGTCAATTTGTGCCAGGCTAATAAAATGCCGGAAAATATCATTTAACAAAAAAAAAAAAAAAAGTTGTTACGCGTGGGCACAACACTGTTTCATTAGGTGCCTCGAATGATTCATGGGTCAGCATTTCGTGGCTTAACACACAAAAGACAGTCTGGAATCTTTAGACGCAGGCTGCCTTAAGTGGTCACTTGAAAGCAAATATTTAAAATGACGGGTGGCTTACAATTTTTTGCACATATATATATGTATATGCGCAACATAAAAGGTTGGTTAACTACTATGAATTGGTAAGAATGCCACCTCAAGGTGCTTATATTATTTAAAACAAGCTTGAATATAGAGCAAGGTTAAACTGGCAACATGTTTTAATCGTGGCTGCCACAGTTAAAAAGGAATCCTAAAGGTTTGACTCCATCTCTGCACACAACAACGGGCTTTGTACAGAAAAGAGCAGAGAGGCCGTGTCAGGTCAGGAAGCATCAGTTTATTATCACTTTGCTGTAAATGCATGAGTGTTAAAATATGCTGCTTAAATGTTCCACAATATCGCCTCCCCGTGACTTCAGCCCACGCGGTCGGGCCAACAGACACAGGAAGCAGTGCACCTCATTATTTTTACACGTCACAACATTGCTGGCAATTGAACGCAGCCCGTTACATGAAGGCTGATGGGGGGGGTTTAATTTTTGTGGTTTCTTAACGATTTGAACACATCCGCTGTTTTGATGAACGCAGTCTGGCCGCAGATGTCGGGGCGCCGCGTCGGGCAGGCGTCGAACGGCAGCCGGGAGCTCGCAGTTGGTCGCGCGGGACGCCGTCTTTAGTCGTCCAGGAAGAAATAGTTCCCGCTTTTCTTCTGTTCCGTATCCTTCAAAAAAAACAAAACACGATTAAAGTTAAGTATTCGGGTGTAATTTTTTTTTTTTTTTTTACTCTCGTCTCTATAGTGACTCGCTCCTGCCGTGTATCAATCTGTATCCGTACCTTGATGGAGTTGTGCTTGTTGATTCGGGGTCTGAAGTTGTTCGGGTCTCTTCTGAACGTGATCTCAAGCAGCGACAGGAAGCGGTTCATCCCCGCCAGCAGACTCTGAGGCCTGACAGAAGAAAACAAAGCCGGGTTTTTAAACCACGCCGAGCTCCAAACTCACCGCGGGCTTCAAACGTGTGCGAGCCTTACGTGTTGGCGGCCGTCGTCTTGGAGGGAATGCCGTCGAACACGATGACTCGGTCGGCCAGGTACGTCGCCATGATGAAGTCGTGCTCCACTACGAACGCAGTCTTCTTGGCGTGGAGGATGTACCTGCGAACAAAACGCGTTCGCAACAACCGTTCAGAGGATTTAAATCCGAGACTTTTAGGACATAAATGACCTGCAGACACCCCGTTAGAAAACCCTACAGATGCTGTGAGAACAGAACAGGAATGCGGAAGCCTGGAACAAAGAAGGAGAAGTCGAGTCTCGCACCTCTTGATGACTCTGGCGGCCATCAACCTCTGCTCCGAGTCCAGGTAGGCCGAGGGTTCGTCGATCAGGTAAACGTCAGCTGGTTTCCCCAAACACAGCGTGAGGGCGACTCTCTGCAGCTCTCCGCCAGAAAGGTTCTGCACCTGCAGGTGGAACGCCGAGGAGGTTAATCACGGTGTCCCCATTACGTCTCAAACAGACGGCGCTTGCACAACTAACGCTATTTTTAGAACCGTTTTTTTTTGTGCGTCGAGTCTGGTTTTGGGTTTGAAAAACACGAGCCCGTTTCCTGCGATGCGGCTTTTTAAGACACCAGATTTTTCTCTACAATACTGACGGTGAAACATTCTAGAACTTGGAGGAAGTTATTTGACATTGCCAAGGAACAAACTGTTGCTCTGTTCAATTCACTTCCAGTTAGAGCGTGTAGTGAGACAAACATGTCTGGGAGGAGGACGGCAGTTTGCACATTTGAGACATGCTCGAGAAGCGTAGCGGCCTACAATACTTCAAACATGATTTATCTACGAGAGGACCCCCCCCTCTGTCTTTTTTTTTAAATTTAAAAAAAAAAAACTTTTTTTTTTTTATTTGAAGCAATTTCACAGGTAGCAATGTAGCAGTGCAGCGCAACAGAGAAGCCTTCCATTCTATAATTTTCCCCCAGTTTTTTTATCCCTCCCACATTCCCACCCCACGCAACGCAGAACAGTTTTAAGAATTCAATATCAACATATAAACAGTACAAGACACATACATCAAACATGAATACGGAAAATGACAAAGTAAAATAGTAAATTTAACTAAAAATGTTAAAAAAAAAAAAACAATGAAAAAAGAAAATAAATCAAATATAAATAAATAAATATATGGGGGGCTCAGTTGTCGCAGTCAGGCAGAAATGTCAAAGATTCAATATACCTTAAGAGAGGTCTCCAAGTCTTTTCAAAAGGAACCATTGAGGAAAAATCTGAGCTTTTCAAGTTTAATGAGACAGAGGTTGAGGGTGTTTCCAATTGAGAAGTATGAGTCGCCTGGCCAGCAAAGTGGCAAATGCAAAAACAATTTGCATAACTTTAGACCCCCCTTTATGAACTTTATGTATTCAGAAGACTTCAAATATTTATATCATTGTTTTCACTTAAGATAAATATTCATCGAATGTTCAAAATATTCGTTGGAGAAAAGCATTTCAGAGCTGCCAATGCAAGAGCGCAATACTGGGAAACTTCTTGCTTTAGTTGATCATAGTGTCAGGATCTCATACCAGCCTGTGCTACTTAAAATACCAGAGGAGCCATTCGATGCAACCCCGCATATTTCTTTACATGGTGTCATGCCACGTAATGTCCCTCTGGACAACCACAGGCGCACCATACCGGCCGGTCAATAAATCTATCGCATTTTAGTCTTTTTGGGAAAAAAACCCAAA
Source organism: Odontesthes bonariensis (assembly GCF_027942865.1). Taxonomy (NCBI): domain Eukaryota; kingdom Metazoa; phylum Chordata; class Actinopteri; order Atheriniformes; family Atherinopsidae; genus Odontesthes; species Odontesthes bonariensis. Next base: position 19,454,358 of record NC_134524.1, read on the forward strand.
ACGGTTTGGAATTAGAGGAAACGTTGCAGAAGAGATACCAACGAGTGTCTAAACCAGGGCTATTCAAATGGCGGCCCAGAAGCAATACCCGAGTGGCCCAACTTGTGGTTCAGCCAAAAAAAGTTGAGAAAAACCATGAAAAACACAGTTGGCGAAAATGAGCTCAAAATTCCTACAGTAGATCAGAAAGTGAATGCAACACTCCAGGTAGCATAGCAACACACAACCAACCCACAAGGCAGCGCATTGTTTTGAATGTTACTGATAGAACCATGTTAGCAACTCCAACTGAAAAATTATGTCTCTCTCAACCCTCAAACGAAAAATTGACGATGAAAACCGTCGTTTTGAACCCTGCCTGGGCGGACAGATACCGTTTTATTTTACCACCTCCACACGGTTCTTTTTTATTCAGTTAAACACACCTTGTGATGTGCTACGGTCAGATATGACCAGAATGTTACTTTGATTTCATTTCAAAAGGGAGACAACATTTTGTGACCAAAATATTCTTTTTAGTATTTTAAAGTGAAAAATAGCATCGCTGTTACCTCAGGTTCTATTTATTTAGAGATGTTTTTAATGCACTTTTTGATGTTCTTATGTCAGATGTGTTTATTTCATTTCAAAAGGGAAAACTATTTCATCACCATTGATGTGCACCTTTGGTTTTAATGCCTGGGTTATTTCAGGACCGAGAGTAATGCGACTACCTCGGTTCATTTAAAAGTTTTGAAATGTGTTTTTATGCACTTTTTGAAGTGGCTGTGTTTTACAAAAATACGAAGAGGGGAAATGATGAATAAACATCACATGTTATTTCATTATATTTGTGTTGGTTTGAAATTTGTCATTATCTCCTCCTTACTGACCGCTGAAAATGTCCGGGCCAGCTTAAGGTCTCGGCTTTAAAATCTGGCCCAACTGAATTTGTAATTGAATAGCTCCTGATCTAAACTCTAAACATCCCGTCCTGCTCACAGCTAACCCCAGGACCAGCTTCACAGAGTGAGTGCCACTTACGTCCTGGTCTATGATGCTCTCGATCTGCATCGGCTTCATGACATCAGTGATGAACTGCGGGTGCGTGTAGGCGTCTCGGATCTTCTCGTGCAGCAGAGCTCTGACGCTGCCCTGCAGACAAACAAACATTTAAATCCTCTGAAATAAAGACCCAACTTTTCCAGATGTATCCAACACTGGTGGAAGTCTTCACCTTAAATTTGGGGCTGATTGTCTGAGGCTTGTAGCTGACGTTCAGGATGGGAATCTCGCCTGAAAGACAACGAAGGTCAGAGAGATACGTTTGTATCTACAGGTTTGTTTGTGTTTGTGTTTGTGTGTGTGTGTGTGTGTGTGTGTGTGTGTGTGTGAGTGAGAGACGCTCACCTCCTCCGTCGGGTTTGAGTCCTCCAGCCAGCATCCTGATGAAGGTCGTTTTCCCCGTGCCTGCAGATACGAACAACGGCATCAATTTTTTAAAATATTGCCGTCGTAAGGGTTAAGTTGGTTCTGGCTGAGCACTGCTATCCTGCTCCCATCCCTGACGCCTCAAGACAAGCAAAGAAATGTTGCTATTGTTGCTCCAGTTTTCCTGGACAAGAGCCGGTTCTAAAGCTGATAGAAAGCAGAGAACTGAACCGGAAGCGGGACTGCCTCAGTTTGTCACTCGGCTTACCGTTCTCTCCCAGCATCACCATGATCTCAGAGTCTGTGAATTCTCCTGCTTTGATATCCAACGTGAAGTCGCCCATCGTCTTCCCCATTTCTGGATACTGAACATCAGCACAAAAGGAGCTTGTGTTACACAGAATCGTCTCTTAAAATCCCTTCAAGTTGAGGACATAAAGCCATACAAAAAATTATCGATGAAACAGAAGACAAGAGCAGAAATCACAAGTCTACAAAAGCGATGGTTGAAAAGACTGAGGAAGTGAAGGAGAAAGTTGAGGCCCATTAAGACTTATGGAGAGTTTGGGGGCTTGTCCGGGATTTACACCAAGACTCCGGTTGACAAGGACATAAAAAAGCACCGGGGATGAAAAGACGGAGGAAAAGGAGGAGAGTAAAAGAAAAAGCAGCACGTAATAAATGAGTCGAACCCGAGTAGATACAAACCTGGTAATGCCTGAGTCTCTTCACCTCCTCCTCATTGGCTGTTTCAGCCACCTTGAAGACCAACGAGGTCTCACGAAACCTGAGATTCTCTGTGGGAACGTAACCGTCCAGGAATATGTTGATACCTGGAGGCGCAGAAGTGAAGCAGAGAGAATGAGTGTTGGTGTCATGTTTCCCCAGCATTTATGTCGCACATTGTTGCGCTTCAGTTTCACCTTCTCGGACGCTGAAGGGCATGGTGACGACGCCGTAGGCGCTGGGGACTCCATACAGGCAGCAGATGAAGTCCGACAAGTAGTCCAACACACTCAGGTCGTGCTCCACTACAATGATGTACCTGAAACACACAAGAGATGTATGAACAAACAAGAAAACATAGGCGAAGAACATCTAAACCGTTTTATTTGGCAGGGTTCAGTCCTCACCTGTCCGGGGTAATGAGCGAACGAATGGTGATGGCAGCCTTCAACCTCTGTTTAACATCCAGGTAACTGGACGGCTCGTCAAACATAAAACTGCAGAAGAAGAGCAGAAAACATGGCTGTCAGCCTGCAAGCTCAGCTCTGAGGTCACAGTGAAAACAAGGCTATAATGTCGGACTGCTTACATGTCGGCCCTCTGGATGCAGACTACGGCGCAGGCGAATCTCTGCAGCTCTCCTCCGGACAGATCTTCCACGTTTCTGTCCCGCAGGTGAGTCAGATCTACCCACAGATAGAATTCATGTTTGGGTTTTTATTGATTTGTTGTGTAAAAAAAAACATAAAACATCTCTACATGAACAGTGTTTATACCTAGCTGTTTGCAGACAATGGTCTGTGTGTCTGTGTCATCTTTCCTGCTCAGGATGGCCCCTACTGACCCCTGCAGGCAGAGATCAGCTATTACAACCAGCTCCAATGCAGGCATTAAAATTAAAAAGGAGTCCAGCTGGAGTCACTAACCTTGACGGTTTTTGGGATCTGGTCGACGTACTGTGGCTTGACGATGGCACGCAGGTCGTCCTCCAGGATTTTGGTGAAGTAGTTCTGCAGCTCAGAACCTCTGAAGTAGGTCAGGATCTCCTGCCAGTCTGGGGGATTCTGGGATGGGATAACACAGAACAACCCAGTGTTTAAATTATGTAGACTGGACGCAAGTGTCAACAAATTTCACAAGAACCAAGCAAGAAAATACAAAAAAAAACAGCCCAAGTCACAAAGGATTGTCACGGTACAAGATTTTTTTTAAACTCCAAATAGAGACAAAAATGGCAAATTATTTGGGTTTCTCCTGCAGTTAATTCAGTTGATGCCTGCCTTCAAAACGATGCAGGTAGACGTGCTTCAGTTCGGTGCGTCGTTTCATGATTACAGTGCGAGTTGCGATCAGAAAACTTGTTTTCCTCGCAAATGCTGGGCTACAGAGATAGCGCTACAGGAAATGCCCAACGTTCCACTCTTTGCGGCATTTTCACCTCATAAACTCGGTGACCGCTTCGAGTCGGAGGGAGCGGATGCAGTCTGAAGCTCTTAGCACAATAAAAACAGCGTTAAATTGGGTTTATACAGGTGACGGCGGCAGATCGAGGAGTCAATGGCTCTTATAGCTGGTTTAAGTTTAAAATGATCGCAATCATCTGAGATCACTGATACGGAGTCAGTTGGTTCATTCGTCCGATCCTCTTTGGCTTTAACAAGCGAGCAAAGCCCAAAGGTGCTCTGCAACAGGCCGGGAGAAAATAACTCTTTGCTGTGCGAGGCTGGCAGACGTGCAAGAACACGGTTCTGTTGGACTATTCCCATGATTTTAGATCAGCGGTACCAAACCTGGAGTACGAGGCGCCTCGCATGTCTCATCTGATTGCAAACTGTATTCACTGACCATCAGCTACCATGGTGCCAAAGAAATGAAAACTTAATTAGAATTCATATCTGACGGCAAACTGTGACAGAATTATTTATTTATTTTTTAAATTTTCATCAACAGCCAAAAACGGAAAAGTTAAAAAGCCTTTGTGGCGTAATCCGAAGGTTATCGTCGTTTAAGGAACAGATTTATTAACCGAACACCTCTGAAGATGATAACACGAGTGAAACAAACTGCAGCGAAGGAGGCAGCACTCAACATTTATCAAATAGAAGCTAATGCAACAGCTGTAGCTTCACAGTGATTGGTTGTAGCGATGAAACGCTCCACTCAACGCACGTAGATTACCATGATGTACAATCCGAAATTGCGTTTATACCGCAAACACTTGAATATATTTTGCATTTCTTGGCGAACTGCAGGATCATTTTTACCTTTGTCCGCAGTTAATCAGCTCACACGCTACATCCGAACCACAGATTCAATTTAAACTATTATTTTGTTTCAAAAGGATTTCTACTTCAAAGAAAAGCTTGATTGACTTCCTCCTGACGGGAATCTGTTTTTCGTTCCGGACAGAAAGTTTGGAGACACAACTCAACCTTCGTCTGATAAAACCAGCAGACAAAAAAAAGACAGCCACACCCGAACGTTATCTCCTCAGCACAGTGGCATCGAACACACTGAACGTCTTGGGTAGAAACACTCACATCAAACTTGCCCAGGTTGGGTTTCTGTTTTCCAGCCAGGATCTTCAGAGCTGTGGACTTGCCAATACCGTTGGTCCCCACCAGCCCCAGAACCTCCCCGGGCCTGGGAATAGGCAGCCTGAAACACACACACCTCAGTATCACAGTTATTCTATAAAAACAAAAACAGGCTTCTGAAACGCATTAAAACAGGAAGTCATACGAAAACGAGCTTGAAAACGGGACAAACGGAGGTAAGACTGGAAGCTGCGTACCTGTGCAGTTTGAAGGAGTTGGCGCAGTATCTGTGTGTGGTTTCCTTCTCCAAATTGCTGGGAAGGTTGACGATGGACAATGCTCCGAACGGACATTTCTACGGCGAGACAACATCGTGAGGGGAAAAAAAAACTACTTCAACATAAAAACAAAGGCTACAACAATAATTCATCCTTTTTTACCTTGATGCAGATGCCGCAGCCTATACAAAGAGACTCGGAGATCCACACAATCTTACTCTGAGGAGTCACCTCGATACATAGTTTACCTGCAAACAAACACACAACAAATCTGGCCTCTGTATTCTGCGCCGTCCGATCGTGTGATTTGCCCACGTGTCCAGAGACTCACCCATACGGACCACGGGGCAGCTCTTCTTGCACTCCTGACGGCATTTCTTAGGCTTGCATTTGTCGTGGTTGACGATGGCGATCCTGGTGTTCTTTTCCGCCATGATGGAGGGCTGGAATGATGGCCCCTTGCACCTGCGGAGCTGAAAGATACAACGGACAGGAGGGTGGAAATTAGTTACTCGTGTGGTTAATTATGGCAACATTTTTTGCTGAGGAAGATTCCTCAACGAGTGACCTGAAAACCCCCCCTTTCCAAAGGAACACAAATGTCTGAAGAAGCTTAAAGACGCTTCAGCGTGAAACTAAAGCTATCTAATAATAGTTAAAAAGTAGAGAACGTTATCAGGCTTTAACCTGGGTCCACACTCTGCTGAAACAACACATTCAGCTCTGAACAAAAAACCCACAGCAGGTGCATCCAACAATGGAAGGCCACAGATCTACAGCCACAGCCCTGAACCAGCAACTCCTGAGTCTGACCAAAGTCAAATTGGAAGCGATCCTGCTTTCAATTCAGACCCCAGCCGAGTAGATTTTCGTTTCCAGCCTCCAGAGGTCTGCGAACAGTGTGGTGCGGCACCACATTGTGTGACCAGATCAGGATTTCCAGCTGCCACATACACTTTAATGTAACGGTTTGGGTTCATTTCCATAACAGTTTACATTCAAACATGGTGGTGCCGTAACACTGAAACAAAGCTCATACATGTGATTTGAAGGTTCTGCTACGCTGAAAAATAATGTGAACAATCTCTTGGCCACATACTGACACGTGACTTACCTTTACACCAAAGTGCTATCACAGCTTTAAACCGAGAGACCCCGTCTGTAAGGTCAAAATATCGATATTCAGCTACGAATACCGTATCATAATTTGTGACTTTATCTAAATACCAACAAGTGGCATTTCTGGCCACACTGAATCTGACGGGATACAAAACTCGACGATACACAGTTCCAGCCTGCGCTCTGCGGTCTTTTAGGGAGGAAGAGCGTCACACCACAATATGTCCAGCGCTGTGTGACTTAAAGGCCTTCAGCCGTTCGAGAGAATTGGAAGAGGCATCCATCGTCATTTACAACACATCTCACTCAAATGTACCGTAATGTCTTCGAGTTTTCATTCAGTCTCCCACCACAATGAATAGCAACGTGACGGGCGGTGCCGAGCAGTCCCAAATTCGCATGTGCCCTCAAATAACCTAACCGTGTGAGAGATATACACAGGCCAAAATCATAAATGAATCCATCAGATTTACACAACATATTGAGTTTTGACCAACTATACTCATTCCAGCGTTGCTGATAACGACAATCTTTATTTGGACGATTAATAAATGCAGTCTGGAGCATTATCCTTGCGTTGAATTAGAGAACGCAATCTTTTCGGGGGCACTCCACCAGTAATAGAAGCTGTGTGGGGTAAATAAACTACGCTGTCTGGATATCAAGGGGTCCAAATTGCGGTATCAGAATATTTAATCGACTTCTTTAAAGAGAATGTAAGAACGTACCAATACGTGCTATCACTAGGGAACGCTAGCAGTTAGCTGTTAGCCTCACGTTATAGGACATAAACTGAGGCCCTGCACTCTGACAGCTGTTCGGGCGGTGAACACCTCTAGTTTCTATGGTAATACAAACAGAAAACGCAGCTAAATCCGGGGTCATAAATCAAAAACTCACCTCTCTTCAGCTCCCTTGTCCCGCTTTGGAATAAAACAGGCGAGAGGCAACGTTTCGAGATGAATAATCGGGGATGAAACTTCTTTTTTTTCCAGCAACGTGTTTCTCTCCTAGAAGCCGGCTGAAAGATGGCGGGAGACACGCAGACAACTCGCGACCCGACACTGTTGACGTCATTAAAAAGCGACTTCGACAGTCAAAAGTGGGAGATTCGAAGTGGATGTGACAGCACAACAAAACGAAGTTAAAACTGTATTTGTTTCAGATAACCCCACACCAGATGTGTTGACACGGTACATTCGAGGCTTCTATTAACGCTTCTTGTAAGTTGTGCTTTCATCCTCCCCTATAAAAACCTAAGCTTCAGGGGCTTTAACACTGTTAACTATGTGAAAATATTAGTTGCTAGCAGCTAGCTCTCGCTCCCCACCAAACACCATTAGGATGTTTGTTTAATTTTTGGTCGTATTTGGACATTTCCTGCGTTTAGACAAACATATGGTGTGCTGTTATTGAAACCCTAATCCTAATTCCATTTAAATAGTTAATGGAGTTCGCTGGTTCGACTATAAATATCAGCCTCAAAACTGGCAAGTAATGTATCTTCTAGCTGAATAGGATGCTAGTTGTGTCACTGATATGCCGAATTGTCCTCAGATACCCTCTCATTTTTCCGTTGTCGAAGAGCAGACTTTCTAAACGACTGTTTGAATGTAAATAAATGTAAAAATGTCTACAAAAAAACAACCATTGTCCCAATGGTTACAGAATGGCCACCCCGAGCAAGACGCCGCCAGGTGCCGACCCGAAGCAGTTGGAGCGGACTGGGACGGTCCGGGAGATCGGCTCCCAGGCGGTGTGGTCCCTCTCCTCCTGTAAACCCGGTAAACCTCTGAACTTAGAAATAAGCTCTGTATATGGTCTTGTGCAGAAGAAAGTGCCCCGGGACATAACAGTAAATCTGGAGAGAGAGAGTGTACTTTCTTATTCACATTGACTATTGATACAGCGTGATGAGTCGAGTGTGGTAACAACCACCCTGTGTGCAGGCTTTGGAGTGGATCAGCTCAGGGATGACAACCTGGAGACCTACTGGCAGTCGGATGGGTCTCAGCCTCACCTTGTCAACATACAGTTCAGGTAACATGAACTTCTTTCAGTGCAAGAATCTATGGAATCTAGAAAATATGTAACTTTTGGAAATTTGATTATATTATTACCAGTTTGTCATGTGATTTAAAGCCAGGCTCTTGTGTTTTTATTGGCACATGATGCTCATTTTAATTCTTGTCATTTGCTGTTACGCTGCTCACGATATCTGTGTCATGTGTTGCGCTCCAGTGGAGATGCTCCTGTATCCCTGAGAGTTGATCATGTGTAATACAGTATCTGGTGTGCTGCGTTTAGGAGGAGGACGACGGTGAAGATGCTGTGCATTTATGCCGATTATAAGTCCGACGAGAGCTACACACCGAGTAAGATCTCCGTCAGAGTGGGAAACAACTTCCACAATCTTCAAGAAATCCGGGTAACTCTAATAAATCTCTGAGCACGCTCTGAAAGTCGGCCGTCTACAGTTTTGGAACCTTTCAGAATCTCCTCCTTATGTTACCTTTTGTCTCTGCAGCAGCTTGAGATGGTGGAGCCCAGCGGATGGATTCACATCTCTCTCTTGAATCAGGTGAAATACTGACTGACGTTGTTCTTTTGACCGCTTGAATAACACAAAGGCAAAATACAGCCGTACCCCATCTACATTTCTGAGGCTATCGACACCATGCAGCAGACTGTTTGTGTTGTATTTTGGCTTTGTTTTTTACAAAGACAAGGAGTTGACTTCCTTAGTTTTCAAACCATTGTATATTAATTGTTTGACGAAATGCGCGTCGTATTTGTTTGTTTTCTTGTGGACGTCACGTGAAAAGCTGCATTTCTGCAAATGTTTCTGGATACACTGCAGAGCTCTTTTTTTTTTCTTGTGTATGAACCGTGAACTGTGCCAAACGGTTCATAAGATATTTCTCCAGGCTTTCTAAAAGTCTGTGAAAGATTTTCTTTGGACCGTGGCTGCTTTTTCCACTCGTTTTCCATCCATCTATCATACATTTTCAGAAAAATTTTCTTTTTCTTTTGTCTATTAAGCCACTCAACACTGACCTAAGAATCATTCAAGCATTTTAAAAGAATGCACCTAACTCGAAGGATGAACTAGTGTTGTGGCAACACATAACGTACGACTTAGCAAAGAACCGATTTTAAATGTCATCTTTCCACACGTTGAGACCAGCAGCCTGATGCTAAGACATAATTCCTTCCGATTTCTTTGGTTGCAAAGTTTGACAAATGTAAATGGAATTTTTTGCACCAACGAGGTGATTCCCAAAGAGCAATTAGCTGAAATCTTTGAAGTTTTTGTACTAGAAAAAAAAATAGCCATTCTTAGGGAAGGGAAAAAGGGAGAAATGGCTGAGGTGTGCCAAATGACACAAGAAGTGGACTGAAAATCAGTGGCAACAGGTCTGATGGAGGGATGAATCCTCCCCAGAGCCCGGACCTCAACATTATTGAAGCAGCGTGGGGTCATCTTTACACAGAACGGATAAGAAGGCAGCCAAATGTTTGGCAATACATAAAGAAATGAAGGGTGGCTCAAGAGTGTTGCACAGTATTGAATGTTTTGTGTCTGTTGGATGAAAATTGTGCAGTTGTGTCATTTAAAGTTTGACCTGTAGATGGCAGTGTTGTCTCACTGTAAGTCTTGCTGTAACCATGGCACAACAGGTGCCTTTGAGTTCCACTGTGGCTGACTTCATGGTCAACAAGAACTCACGCTTTTCTACAGTTTCTTTTAGGCTCTTTTGCTGCCTTAAAGGTTGAAGTCGGGGAGCACAAAAATTCACGCAAAGTATCACAAGTTTCATTATATTGAATACTCATTGGCCTTTACTATAAATCACAGACAGCTGTTTTAGATGGTGTGACGGACAGAGTGACTTGAGGGCCGCCGAACACATCCACTGTGTGACATTTTAATGTGTTGTGACAAGCAACTGTAGTGAAAAGCCACTCAAACGTGCGTCTGCATGTGTCTTTCAGCGGACAAACGATCCAATCAGCACCTTCATGATCCAGATCGCGGTGCTGGCCAACCACCAGAACGGCAGAGACACGCACATGCGGCAGATCAAAGTGTACACGCCAGTGGAGGAGAGCTCCATCGGCAAGTTCCCACGATGCACCACTGTCGATTTCATGATGTACCGCACGATCAGGTGATCGGACTGACACGTGACCTGGGAAGTTTGGGAGTTGCAAATAGGATGAGACACGACACAGATCCGGAACTACGGCTCATTGAAAACTGTGACGTGACGCAGACGGACTGAATCGATCGATCGATCGATCGATCGCACGCTGGTTACCAACCAGATAGAATTCAGTTCTGATGTTTTCATTTAAGATGCCAACACTGAAAATTTAAGGTTACGGAATACGGGAGTTTGCTTTGACATTTAAAGAACAACAACCCAACGTTTACTCACTGACCGCTCAGTAAGCACACGGTGGCTTGTCGTGAACTTGGTCCTAAACTTAGATTTTCTTTGTAAACCTTCAACTTTTGTGCCAACACTTCTCCTGGATTTGTTACGCAACACTGAATTAAATGTTTCAGTCGCAGAACGTGACTTGTGTTACTGTGTGAAGCAGGAAATGAAGTTTAATTCGCTTGTTGCAGTAATAATTTCTTCCCTCAGCTGTTAGCTACGTGTACGCTTAATCTTAAACAACAGAGCTGGTTTGGTTCTCGTTTGCTCTCTCAGAGCTGACCGACGGAAGCGACCCCAGATCATAACGTCTTGCACAGGTTTGTACAGTAAGTAGCAGGCATGATGGGGGAAGCAGTTCATCCGCCGCTCCTCTTACCCCGATGCACCATCAGTCTGGAACAAGTCGCCAGGTGATGGTGTGTGTGCATCAAGAATCAATGTATATATTTGCTGACGTGACGATTTTTAAGCAGCGTTTCTACATGATATAAAGCTGTAAAAGCAGATCTGGGTAATTCTGAAATGATGTCATGTCATAGTTTGTCCTGCAGGGCAGCTCTGACGCCATTGTTGACAACTCTTGAGTGGAGCACATGCAGCAGAGGACACGTCACAGTGGTGCAGAGTCAGGTGGTACATTTCCCTTTTCAAGATAAATCTATCATACTAGGTTTACAGACGGGCCCGATCTACATGTTCAAATAGGAACTTCTTTACGATCTTACCATCTGCATGGAGCTTTAACCTTCGTTTTGCGGATAGAGTGAGCTGTGTTCACAGCCTTTGATTTCTGGAGGTGTTCCCATGCAGTGATTTCCATGACTTGAATCATGCCGGTTTTAATGCAAGTGCTGCCTGAGGGCCGGGACATTATTCTGAAATTACTCCACAAGTTGTGGACACAGTTTTTAGCAGATTTTGCAGAATCTGCGCCCATCTTTACTTGTAAGAGACTCTTGCTTTTCTGAGCTCAACAGCTCAGTGTAATGGCTCATCACCATGAGGGCGTGGACAGATCATTTCAGCCTTTTTCTTCAGGGCCTGATTCAGAATAAAACAAGTGGACTTTATGCTTGTTGGAAAGCTTAAAGCCGACCTAAAGGCCTCCGTGTTCGTTTCACACTTTGCGCATGAAGCACAAGAATGTTAAAAGTGACATTAATTGGGGAGCTGATCTCCCACTTCTGAGGGACACAAACACAGCAGAAAGTAGGGACTATTTTACAGAATCAACACTGCTCTGTTGAGGAATTACAGCTTGCAATTAAGAGCATAAACTCATGAAGGAAATGTGTATTGATGTCACCAGTCAAGTGACAGGTGGGTTCATTTTGTCAGTGACTTCTGTGGGCTCAGATTTTCCTCTTGCACCCAGAGACGCCGCCTCCTGCTGGGCATCAGACAAAACTGCAGGTTTAAGGCACCCGTCCTGTTAACGCCTCATCAACCTGATGGAGGCACAGCTCTAAACCAGGAAGTTGGACTAGTTCTTTCCATTCCAGCACAAGGTGATTGTGACCTGTTTATAGACGGGTCCATTTATTTATTTTTTTGTTTGGTTCCCGTTTATCAGCGAGGTCAAGAGCTGCTACAGTGTTGGATCCTGAGTTGAATCATGACTCGAATGCAGGATCAACTGTATTCAAAGACTTATGTGATTAAAAAACATTTGTTTGTAATTTTATGTGACTTAATCTCATGTGAATCCCGATCAGTTTATGCTGTTGAACCTGGTTCCGTGTGGTGTTGACCTGGGAGGTTATTTTGCGTTCGGTTTCGTAGAATAAGGCAGAACTGAGAGAGTTAAAGGGCTGCGTGAGGGCCGATTTTGCTTCAGGTTGGGATTAGATTCACAGCAGTCTAAGTTGGTAAAGAGATGCATTATGTCAGTGAAGGTCCTCACAAGTGTAGGAGCCACGGCTCTGTGTGCGCGTGGACTATTAATGTAATTGCTGTGGGCACTGTGCGGTATGAGGCACACAAACATCGGGCTGCTTTCATCTCGCTAAAAGCACAAACGCAAACCCTCCCTCTTTTTATGGGCACAGCAGAGAGGACAAAAACATAAAGAAATAACAGGAACACAACAGGGCGATGACGTTCAGCACAGAGAGGCTCGGCTCACACAGCTGGATGTGCTGCATTTAGTTGCACTGTCGGATTGTGCAGGAGCTCGTGTTGTTTTTCCATCTGTAGGGTCCGACGGTGCATTTGTGTGAGAGGAAGGAACGGTGCAACGCTACAGGCTGAACATACATAATCAATCAGCCCTCGGTGTGGAGTAAAAAGAAATGAAATATGGGTTACAAACGCACACCAGGCAGTTATGAGTATCTGTGGGGGTGCAGGCTGCTTTGGGTGTGTACAGGACTGAAGTAAAATGGAGAAAAAGCTCTGAGCTGGAGCAGCAGGCAGTGAAGCACCACATTATGCATTTTTCTAGGAGTATGGACCTTAGGGGGTTCTTTTGCAAATGTGTTACTCATGTTATAGGAGGATTGCCTGCCTTTTGAGACAAAAAAAAAAATCCCATAGTATAAATCAATACATTTAAGGTTGAGACTGGATTAAAGTCAGGGAGAGTCTGCTGGAAATTGATGTAAGTAAATCTAATTGTCTCCGAAATGATGCTAGGAAATAAGGACTATACGTCAGCGGTGAGTATATAGGCCACTGTGGACCAACTCATGTCCTCCAATTAAAATATTACCAGTGCTAAGCTACCTCTTTCTTCATGTTTTGTCTTTTTGTAATCTTTCATAGTAGTCCCGAGCAGCAGCTCTCCAGGGTCCTGAAAGGAGAAAACACCACATTTGGCAAAGAAATATAGATGCACATTTTTATTGATTTATTTTTTAACTGCTCAAGACAATAGGCAAAATAAAACACATAGAACATGGGAAGTACTTCCCAGATGTAGTGTATTTCGTAAAGTCAAATGTTTGAATTCAACAATGAACTTTGCAGAAAAGAGGAGTGATGCATCTCTCTCAGTTTGAAGAAAGGAGGAAGCAAAGCCGTAAAGATTTCAGCTGAAATAATTAGTATGATGTATTCGCAGAAACAACTTGATCTGGTCTCGTTCTGAACAGATATCTGCATAACTTGTGGAGATATTTACAAAAAAGAAAAATAAACAAAAAAAAAAAGCAGTTTAATAAAAAAACAAAACACAAATCAGTGATTAAAGTTTAGTTTTAATGTACGGCTGTAGTATTTATCTGACAAGATCTACAATAATTACAGTTATAACTAAATATACCTTCATTTTATTTAGTTACAAATACAGACTGATTTTTAAATCGAACACATACATAGAAATTCACTCAGTAAATGCAGAGCATTAGATTACAGGCATGAGCAAAAAGTGTGAGGCTGTCGGCTATATGAGACATTTGCCATAAATGATGCAGCCAGAGTACAAACTGGATGCTGCTGAAGACCAATCGCTCTTTAGCTCTGAAATGTCCAACTATTCATTTCAAAGTGTAACTCATTTAGATTTGTTTTTACAGTCACATATAAATCAAATATTTGCATTGCTAATAGCAGCGGAGAGAGGAAATAAAATCCAAATCTTTTTTTTTTTTTAATGGTTATAGTTGAATCCATATAAAGCTGATTCCAGCAGGGGGAAGCATAACAGCTGAGAAGTCAATGGTTTCTACTCAGCCCCTGCAGCTATGAGACGCCTTCCAGGTTTGGATTCAAACATTTATCAGCCCCTACTTCCCCAAAATGAATCCATTTCATGTTATATCGCCTTGTCTGCATCATTTTGAACAAAAAGAACATTAGTGGTTTCAGTCTGTCGGTTGGATGAGCTCAGCAGTGTCTCCTCCACCGGGATAGGAGAATAAGTAGTGAAAAAACTGCAACCCAGCGTGGAGCGGCTGGGTGAATGTGGTCTGGACTCTGTGGAGGAGAGTCATGGTGTCAGACACGCTGTAGAAGGACAGAACACCCGCTCTGTGGTCCAGGTACACTCCTACTCTGGAGGACAGAGGGCCTGAGACTGGAGTTTGGACTTTGCTATAACGCAGCATATAACTCTTTGTGTCACAACGTAAAGACCAAGATTTGTCATTGAATCCAAAGGCACATTCATATGACTTCCCTTCTCTGCTGATATTCTTGTATGCAATAGCTATTTCAAGTCCCCTCCCTCTCCACTCCACCTCCCAGTAACAGCGTCCAGTCAGACTCTCTCTACTCAGGACCTGCCACCATGCAGTGAATCTGTCTGGATGACTCGAATAAGACTGTTGTTGTTTCATTAATGTTGCTTTTCTGTTCTCCTCAGATAATAGCAGATACATGTATGCTGTGTTTGGATCCAGTGTGATTTCTCGTGAATATTTTAGGAAGTCAGCTCTGGTCTTTGGTTCTGGTTCTGGCAGTAAAACATCCACTTCGGACACTGCCAGTGAGACGTTTGTCCACTGCTCTCTCAGAATGTCCTGCAGTTTATCTCTGGTCTCTGACACAGCTGCTGTCACATCCTCAAAGTACCTCAGAGGACGAGCTTTGATGCTGGATGAGTGTGTAGACTCACTGAGTGCAGACAGTGAGGGGTAGCTGTGTAGAAACTGGCTGTGATCCTCTGTGTGTGAGAGCTGCTCCAGCTCGGTGTCTTTCCTCTTCAGCTCAGAGATCTCCTGCTTCAGCTTCCCCTGAAGCTCTCTGACTCGACTCACTTCAGCTTCCTGCTGGGATCTGAGCTGCTGCTTCACATCAGAGCTTCTTTTCTGGATGAGACGGATCAGCTCACTGAAGATCTTCTCACTGTCCTCCACTGCTTTATCAGCAGAGCCGTCGATGGCCTCCACCTCCTGTTGGAGCAGCTTCACATCGTGCTCTCGGTCCTGGATTCTCTGCTGGATTTGTTGTCGAGTCCCCTCGAGCTCCTTCTGCTTCTCAGTCCTTTCTGCTTCTGCTGGGACTGTTTCGTGGCCTTTATGTTCATCCATTAAGCAGAGATAACAGATAATCTGCTGATCAGTACGACAGAAAATCTTCATCACCTCATCGTGACGAGAGCAGACGTTCTCCTGGAGCTTCTCAGAGGGGTCGACCAGCTTGTGTTTCTTTAGTTGAGCTACATCATAGTGAGGTTGGAGGTGTTTCTCACAGTAAGAAACCAAACATACCAGACAGGACTTGATGGCTTTCAGCTTCCTCCCAGTGCAGACATCACAGGCCACATCTTCAGGTCCAGCATAGCAGTGATCAGCTGGAGCAGCTTGGAGTCCAGTCTTCTTCATCTTCTCTACCAAGGCTGCTAACATGGTGTTTTTCACCAGGAGAGGCCTTGTTTTGAAGGTCTTCCGACACTGAGGGCAACTGTGGATTCCTTTCTTGTCCTCTTCATCCCAGTGGGTTTTAACACAGTTCATGCAGTAGCTGTGTCCACAGGGAACAGTCACCGGATCCTTCAGAAGATCCACACAGATCGAACAAGAGAAAGTTTCTCGGTCCAGCTGAACTCCTCTCTGCGCCATTTCACTTCTCTGTAACAATGACTGTGTGAGTTTCAATTCCTCTTACCTGAAACTAGATCTGGTCTAAACAGATCAGGTTTCAGAATGACGTGTGAATGAGGCGTGTCCTCTCTATTATGTTTGGTCACACCCAGCTTGTAGATATGTTGTTGTCTCGTTTGTCTCCATGATTTAGTTGCGTTGTACTGCCGTTACGCGCAAGTTTTCTTGTCCGAGTTTTCCCTCTCATAAGCGACTTGCCAGCCAAGGCTAAAGAGCATCCCCTACCCTGGCTTGTAGATATGAAGGGGAGGGAATGAAATGATATGTGGACAGGATGGATATCTCTGTGTTTCATAGCAGGAAGGAGGAGGGACAGTTAGATATTGGGTAGTTCCAGGAAAAGGAGTGGTTTGAAGCAGACACTACGTGTTTAACTTATTTTTTGCACAATAAAAATTTCGGTCTCGACATCTCTAGGTTTATAGATGTATCCTGAGCTTTTATGATGAACTTTTGTGTTCTCTTGAATGTTTACACCATCAAAGTATAGCTGCTTTTATTACAAACATTAAGCTCATGTCTGAGGTCTGAATATCAACTGGGCTCCTGGGGTTTGACATCTTTAAACTGTGCCAAAAGCTGTGATCGCATTCGGTTGTATATTTCATAATAAGTACATAAGTTTCTTTATTTTATTTCCTTGTTGGTAAACTATATTTAGGGGGGCTTTTCCAGCTGTGATTTGGCGAGAGGCAAGATACACCCTGGATAGGTCGCCAGTCCATCACAGGGCATGCTATAAATTATAGGATAGTTATACCACTTCCTAGTTTTCTTTTTTTTGGGCTTTTTATGCCTATATTAGATAGGACAGTGTAGACAAATAGGAAGCAGAGAGAGGGGGAACAACATGCAGCAAAGGGCCGTCCAATGCGGGACTCGAACCGGGGCCAGCTGCAGCGAGGACTATAGCCTCGTGTACATGGGGTGCCTGCTGTACCCACTACGCCACAGACCATCCCCACTTCCTAGTTTTCAATATCAATATCATGTCACTCATTGTTTATGTATCATAATACTTGGTTTAAGTCATGAATCATGACAACTTTGATAGGGTTAGCAAGCAAAACTACATGGTTATGGAAACACAGCTACTTGGTTGGGAATCACAACTTTGTGGTTTAGTTTAGGAATCAAAAGTACATGGTTAGGATAAGGAATACAAATCACTGGACTAAGATGTAAAATAAATAAAAACTTCTCTTTGTCAGGAATTAAAACTACCTGCTTAGGGTTGTAAATCAAACATAGTTAATTTGGGCTGGTAAATGTTCTTGCTTGGGGCTAAAATGCATCTTTTCACAACAGTAATTGAAACTGAAAATAAATGTATGCAACATTTTCTGACATCTAGTGTTTTCTGACTCCAAAGACTCTTGTTTTAATTCAGCGAGTTCTATCTCGGAAAAACTTCAACAATACTTTCTTGTTTTCTGCCTGAATCTATCCCAAAAGGCAGCTCTTGGCTGTGGGTTCATGTGTGAGTTGTGATTGTTTTGTATGTGGAGCACTACCTCACCAATACTGTCCTCGCAGCTGTAGAAAGATCATCGTACGTGTGAGTGTGTGTGTGTATTTTCAGCTTGTCAAGAATAACTTTTTTTTTTTTTCTTTTTTTTGGCAGTATAAATCTAGGGTGTGTGTATGCCGTGTGTTTGTGTTAGCATGCAGCTAACCTGCAGAGTGGCAGCTGGAAAAACATTTCTCATCTATTACCCATGAGACTTTGCAGCTTTCTGACAGCACAATAGAAAGTCTCCTCTGGGCGGATTATAAAACTCACTGGTAGTGTCAAGTGGAAATAAATTGGTGCTTGGTGAGCAGGTAAAACCGCATATGAAAAAAAATGCATTTGCCAGCTTAACGCAGGTTATTTTCTTTTCTTTGGTCTCCTCCCATTTGTCTCAGTTTCTTTCACTCACTTTTCTTTCCTCTCCATCTTTTCAACCCTTTCTCTTTATACTTTGATTTTACTTGCTTTCCTTCAGTTTTCCTTTCTGTTTGTTCTCTTCAGCTTTTCTTTTTTTATCTTAATTTTTAATTTGCCTCTAGCTTTGCTATCCCCTAATGTAATCTCTTCAGCTTTCAACCTCTTCTATCTTTTCATTCTTACCTTAATTTTCCTTAGCCTTGCTTTTCTTATACCCTTCATCTTCCCATTCTTCTGTCTTGTTTCTCTCCTTTTCCTTTCTTCTATCCCCATTTTATGTTTACTTTGCTGTCTGCTCTTTTCTTTAACCTTCCCTTTGCCTGTAACTTTCCTTGCCTTTGCTTCTTTCATTTTCTTCATTTTCTTTGGTCTTCTTTGCCACTCCTTCTTTTTTCTTTGCTCTTTTTCCCTTGTTTCTCCTTCCCTCCTAACTTTGCCCTTTTTCTTCGTCCTCCTTTTCAAAGTCCTTCATTTTCTTTTTCTCATTTCCTTCTCATGCTTTTTCTCACACCTTCTCATTTGCTTGTATTAATTTCCTTTCCCTTCATTTCGATTCCACGACTCTTTCCTTACAGCTAATTTCTTTCGCTCAGTTTCTTCCCTTTGTTTAATTCCCCCTTCTGTTCCCCTCTCCTCCCCTACGTTTAGATGATTGGCTTCCTGTTCACAATCTGCAGAAACTCTTTACTCTCAGGCTGCTATAAAAACTCATTGCACATTGATCTCACTAGTGTTTTGTATATTTTATTGGCTGCGTGTCATAACAATAGGAAATCCATAAAATCATGTTGTTTCATGTGTTTGTTGAAAGCAGCAAGAGAAGGATTCAGACGAGCAGCTAAACAGGATGTGGGGGATTTTATTTTATTAATGAAGCTCAGAGACCATACACACACACCTCCTACGTGTTGTTGTTTGCTACTTGTTCTGGATGTCGAGGCCGATTCTTGTTGCATAATGTTATCTGCTTTGCTCTCCCACAGACTCCCACATACAGCTCTGCTGTGTGGCTCAGACAGGAAACATGTAGGAAGACGGAGGCTTAAAGTTGGAGTTCATTCTGGTGTAAAAAAAAAAAAATAGCAGGAAGTCTTCTTTAAATGTATGATTTTGAATGAAGTTAACACCACAGAAGAAGTTGTCTGCTGAATGGATATCAGAGAAGATCTTGTTAAACTTTCAGCAGGATATTGAGACTGCACTGATCTGCAATGAGAGGATTACTTAAACAGACATTACCAGTCTGTGTTATGGCGAAATGGAAAAGTGTGTAGCTGCATGGCGTCGTGGTAGCCAAGACACCCCCACACCATCATAGCTCCTCCTCTGTGCTTCACAGTGAGAAACAGGCATGCAGATGTTTCACTTTAACAAAAAATGTTCCAGAGTTACCACTTGTCTAATGTACCTTTTAAATCAACGGCATGCATGTGCAAGACGCAGTATGAAAAAGTCACCATTTGAGACAATGTAGGGGGAAATGTGTCCAGATATCCAACGTGCTTGATTTAGGATCCTAAATCTCGCGCAGTGTTGCAGCTGTCGCTTTTTACATCATGATTTTAACATCAAACCCAATTCTAATCTGCTTTATTGCCTCCATGTTTGTTGTTTAAATCCTTCAATGTGTGCTCCCTAATGGAATACTGTGGTAGTGTGCACAGTACACAGGCAAGTATGTGAAAACTTAAACCGACAAAGGAGCCAATTGCCTGCGTGAGCGTAAGCCTTTGTACAAGAACGTATTTTTGATGAAGACCTGTCTGACATTATCTTTTCCTTTCCCTTCAGCCAATAGTGAACCTATTATTTGTATTAATTCTACATTCCAGTCAGATATGCTGTTGATTTTTACAGGTTTAGCTCACGCGGACCGATGCTGACAATTTCATTGCGATTCCCGTTCACAGATCAACGTTTCTTGGGGTCGAGCTGTCTGAAAGCACAGCAATGTTCTGCTGGTCTCTTGGAGGCATTACTGTTGGCTTCAGTGTGAGATTTTCATTGCTGATGTCATACGTCGGTCACTAGAATAAGGTTGTCTGCTGAAGAGAGAACTCTTCCGACCTGTTTGTGGAGCCAATTCTCATTCCCAGGGCATCAAAAACTGAGGTTCTGTCAAAGTAAACGTCATCCTGAAGTGTTTACTTATCAACAAGTAACAAGGTCGTCATTAGCTGGCAGGTGAGGGGGTGGAGGAAAGTCATGAGAACCAGAAACATGAGTTGTTGCCCGTCTCTGTTGGTTAGGTTTAGGCAAAGATAAATTTTAGAGTGATCACATTAAAAACTAATGTTGTAGGCTACGCTCTGTATGGATCTGCGACATGAGGATTTCTGAGAAAACAACTAACAGTCTGAGTGAGAATGGGCCGGTCCATACTTGGTATTATCATGCATCGTAGGTAATCTGATCCTGAGCCTGAAATGGTTTTTTCTGGAAGTGATTACCTTTCTGTCATTACCGGGCCAGTAGATGTTCCTCAGTGATGTACCAATAATTTTGGAAAGACTTTACAGCCAATACCGAATGGAGTACATTTTATAGATGTAATGCTAATTGGACACGAGAGCATTCTGTGGCTACAAACAGGAAATGGCCTTAAAACACAGGAATCAGCATCCAAACAGATATAAACAAGACAACTCTTTATAAAAACTCATCTTTATTGATTCATATTCATCCACCCAGTCCTCTTTTCTTTCCACCAAGACAATATTTTCTGGTTTTCTTATAAAAAGCTCAATATGTACATCCTCTATGTATTTACACTATTTTACATGATTACACTGTCCGAGAGCCTCACACCTGCAAAAGGTCAGTTCTGCTGCCTCAAATACCACTTGTTGCCGAGGGAGATATCGCCGAAAATCTCTGCCTACTGGCTGGGAGTGTTGCCTGGCAACAACGGCTTTGTTGGATTAATATCTGCAACCAGGAACCGTTTTAAATTATTTATCTTTTTTTTTTCTTTTTTCTAATCCCTTTCATTAGCCGAGGAAAAATGTGACGAGATGATTTACAGAAAGTCTCTGGAAGCAATGAAATAGCGATTCAAACCATATAAATAATAAAGGAAGTTAAATATTTAATGCTGTAATTCAGTGTAATTTGAATTCAAACATAGTGTAGTGACGTTTGGGAGATTCTGCTTTTCAAGTCCTGGAAATCGGCTGTAAATTTGGAGCAAATCTGATCACATATGACCACCTTTCGCTTAGTGTCAACACAAGAGAAAACGGCAAATCCAAAGAGACTAAAGCTCGGCGACGTTTTGTAATATTGCTCAAAAACCTGGGACCCGCTGAACAAATAGAAGACTATCTCCAAATTGGAACGGTTGCATAAAAAGCAGGTTTAACAGTTTTCCCGGTTCATTTACAGCCACTTTGTTTTCAGGTCCTCAGCTTCAGGTGGATTTATTTAACTGACAAATACTTAAAAGAATCACAAGCAATTTAGCGTTCAGTGAACCCCACAGTTCAGCTGCGGGCGTTCACACTTTCAAATCGCCCACTTCTGATGTTCGATGCCACTGCAGACGAACAAACCGCCTTTATAAGGGATTGTTTTTCTGTGGACATTTAACAGGCTTGAAAATGTGCGACGGTGGGGATGTTTTTACGAGGATTTGGAAGGGATTCCTGATGAGCTGAACTTTCAACACTGAAGCTAAGACACACTGGAACTCAAGCCTGTGTGTCATTAAAATGTCTCTGCCACCTTTTCTTCATTTACTTCAACTTTTAGCAGCATTACCAGGAAAACTTCCCCACGAATCCCAAACATTTGGGTCTGTGAGCGATTAAACAGGCAGACGATTTGTGGGCTTCTTTTGGGTGACGAGCAACTCCAAATAATTGTGTTCATCCTCTTCTAATCTTTAAATGAAGTTGCTGATAAAGCTCGAAAGACAAATGTTTAAAATGTTCCAGCTGTTGCAGGTGTGAGGCTCCAGGTGTGGTGTGTAAGTTAGTCCTTCCCTCTTTGCATGATGGGAAAACAAACTTGTATACCCAAACGCCACCAGCGTTTCCTGCGCTGCTGGCTCCAGCAATGTTTTTTTTTTTTCCCCCTTCGAGGACGAAACGCGGCGAGCAGAGGCAGCGGAGGCGAACGATTGGGTCTCAGACGGACAAAACGACGACTCAAGTTTGAAAACAATACTGACTGAAGGTGAGGCTCTGTTGGCATCGGCTGCAAACGAAAAAACCCAAACTGCTCGTCTCCGATGCCTCTAAAAGTTGCTCGTCTCTCTGGCCGTAAAGATTTGGTAGATTTGAACAGCATTGTCACCCTCTCATTGGTTCAGCAGCAAATAAAAAAACAAGTGAATGCCCTCGTCCCTCCTCTCCCATCGGCTACATTCAAAACTTTGAAAATTTCCTGTCGGAGCCAATTGTTTTTTTTTTTTGTTTGAAATCAATCCAACGGTCCGTCCAACATTCACCCGTTGCCATAGAAACATCCATCAGCCCACAGTCCGTTCTCTTCTGTTAGATGCGTCGTCCATGTTGGGTTTCCAGGCCGCCCCGTCTTTTGTCTTCTTCTTCTCTGCCAACCGATCAGCGCGTGTTGTAACATTCACACCTGTCTGTCCGACTGATGGGAGGAAACCCGTTCCAGTCAGGACTTTGGTCAAAAAAAGTAAGAGCGTCTGCAGCTTTTTATTTGAAAAAAATACCCCCCCCCCCCTTCATTTGCGCTTTCTTGTCGCGTCCTTCTTTCATGACGTCACATCCTCCTCAATCCGTCTCCTTCTTCTTGTCGTCCAGGTCGAAGTCCAACACGAGCAGTTTGGTTTCCTCGGTGCCGTTCCTGCTGCCGGCGGCGCACACCAGCCGGGTGTCGGACGCTCTGATTCGCCACACCACGCCACCTGTTGAGAATCAAAAGGCCGTGATTGGTTTAGAATCGGGTGACGGGAGTGCGCGTCCGGAGTAGGGCTGAACGATATGGACAAAATTTCACATCTCGATATTCATGCCAGTTATCTCGATATAGATACGATATGACTGTGGGTTCAGTGAAAACTAAGCATTTCTCTGAAAAATAAAAAACGTAATACAAAAGAAGGACGTCTGCAGGCATCGGGTCTTGAGTTGGAAGTTTGTTGTTATAAGATGGAGCGTTGAACTGATGTAAGGTTCAGTCGTCCGGCTCGACCACAGGTCCGTGGTTGTCGCAAAATGTTCAATTTCACGGAGCTCGGATTCAACATTCATTTTACATTCGTTATAGATTTTTGGATTGGCCACTTGATTAAAATATGTTTGGGATGGTATTCTGTAACGTTTGTCCAGCGTCCGAACCATTTTCTGAAAGCCCTCTTTTGTGACGCTGTCTTTTGCAATGTAGTTTGTGTCTCCGTCTCCCTCGCTCCCTCGGATGTTTGTCATTGGCTGGCTTCAGCTCTACATAAGGGGAAGCGTAAAAATGATGTTTGCGACTGCCTGAGCTGCACATGCGGGGAAAATCTATATCGTTGATATTGTTGAATTTGCCATATTAATATCTTGAATGTTCATATCTAGATATTGATACGATAACGATATATCGTTCAGCCCTAATCAGGAGTGACCGTGTTCACAGTGTGGGGCGAGACGTGCCGGTGTGCGGTCCTGACCTGATCCCCGGCTTTCCAGCGCCACCACGTCCCGCAGCCAGGCTCCGGTCCGCAGGTCCCACAGTTTGACCGTCCCGTCGTCGGAGCTGGACAGAACCAGACCTCTGCAGAACTGAAGGCACGTCACCGCTGACTGGTGCTTGTTGGGTCCTGTAGGAAACACATCGGCGTACTGTGACCTCTCACCCTAACCGTAATGCCTTTTCAGGTAATTACTTTCAGGTTATTTGTAGAAATGTGGCCTGTAGTTGCACAGTTGTCTGTAATTAAGCATGTGGCGCTTGTCAAACTCTGTGTCCTGCTTTTAGAGTTGTATTGCTGAGTCGGCACACAGCCATGCAGGGACTGTCACCTTCACGCTGCTCTTTGTTTGCTCTGGTAGCTGCTCTCAGTGGGACATATATGTTTGTCTCACCTTGCAGCGTGTGGAGACACTGTCCTGTTCGGATGTCCCACACTCGCACAGTGGAGTCGGCGTTCCCGGACACCAAGATGTTGTCACGCAGCTCCATGCCGCTGGTCAGCGACTGGTGGCCGGTCAGTGTGTGGACACACCCGCCTGCAGATGACACATTTCAGTCTGGGTTAGTGCAAGTCCTCTTCACCTTTGTACTCAAACCATCATTTCATTCCCTTTTTAATAATTATGGTTTGTTGGTGCAGCTAATTTCACACAGTGTTGTTTTGGGTACGACCACTAGGGGGCGGCATATGGTCAAAATGGTAAGAGGTTAGAGCAGATTTCTTTTGAAGTTTTAAGTGAACCTGAGTTAATTACATCTGATGAGAATTCTCTTTAATATAGTAACAATGCAACCAGCGATAAAGTGGATTATACTGGAAACACTTTAACTTATTTATTATATATTACTGCAAACAAATCGAACTCAACTAAACCGTTTCCATCTGTTCAATTGGTTCAGTTGAGCTTAACCCATCATGATATGATTCATATTCTTCAGAGGCTGATAAATAAAGCGTTTCAACGAGCATCATCGAGCTTTCCAAGCTTAAATAGTGAATACAGTTAGTGTCTCATCTATTCTACTTCATACTTAATTAAATAACTCTACCTGTCTCTGCATCCCAGACTCTGATTGAAGTGTCTAATGAGCCGCTCACCACAAACACACCGTCGAACTGTAAAGAAAAAGTAATAAACAGACCGACTTAAAAACCAAAAGGAGGAGCTGAGAGATGCTAAAATGACGTGCACAGCTGTGACGAAGCTGAAAGGGCTACCGATGTGTTTACCTGCAGTGAGTACACTCTGTTGGTGTGTCCCTGCAGCGTGTGCAGACACACCTCCGTCTCGGGGTCCCACACCTTCACCATGTAGTCGTAGCCGCCCGACACCACGCGGCGGCCGTCGTACTGAACGCAGCGCACGGCCGCCACGTGGCCCGTCAGCACATGCTCGCAGCGGCCCGTCGAAACGTCCCACACGCGCAGCGTCGTGTCCCGGGAGCCCGACACCACCCTGACAAACAAGATGCATGACATCACTGCAGCGTCGGCCAATCACGTGAGCTCAAATGACAGCGTCTCTTGACGGTGTTCCTTTGCTTTTCGTTATCATCTGTTTGTGTGCAATGGCAAAGCAAACCCGCTTTCATTTCTGGCGCTTTATGTATCAGGACATGACAAAGAGTGATCTGCTAAATCCTGCTTCCATAGGGCTTAAGAGGTTAAGTAATTAGTAATTAGTCCCTAATTAAATGCACTTGATTAATTGTGAGCAGTTTACTGGACTTCTCAGGTGTTAGAAAAACAAGGGTTGACGGGGAAACGTCTCTTCTCTCTAAAGGAACTGGCTTAGGTTGGTAAAGTTGCATCTGAACAAACTACAAGACTCCTAGAACCCGTTGCCATGAAGTTTTTTCCACACACTTCCTCTGCATTCTGATTTAATTTTAAACAATGACAGTGACACTGAGTGCGTGTTGCTTGTATGTAGCTTCTTTTTTCTCTTTGTCCTGATACATAAAAACCTCAAATTGCACTTTCTTTTTCACATGACAGTAAAAGTGGCTGTGTGTGTGTGTCTGTTTTTACAGATGTTAGCATGCATTAATAATGCCCACGCGTGTGCGTGTGAATTTATGACACTTATGTAAATGAGTGTGTGCTCATACGTTATCCGTCTCTGCACGCATGCCTGTACTGTAGAGTCGTATAAATTAATAATACGTGTGCCATGTGTAAGCGTGTGAATTTACTGCGTGTGTGTGTAGATGAGTTCTAACATGTTGGCTCCGGGTGTATTCATGTGTGCATGACCATTACAAACAGTCGTACATCAAATCAGCCGGTCACTACGCAAACAAGAGGTCCGTACAAAACATGTATGTCGCCCATAACTGTGTTAAATCCTTCTGGTTGTCATGGAGATAAAGTTAGGTGTTCCTGGAGTGGGTGTCTGTGTGATAGAAAAAAAAAAAAAAAAAAGTGTATTACCGGTTGCCATGGAGATGCATGCAACGCACGGTGGATGTGTGTCCGTACAGCGTGTGCACACACTCGCCGCTCTCGGCGTCCCACACACGCAGCGTCCGGTCGGTGGAGCCGCTGATCACCGTGGCAACGGCCATCTGACTGCACCACACGCCGCCGCTGTGACCCGTCAATGTGCGCAGACACTGAGACACAGAGACGAAAAGGATGTCAGAATATTCAAACAAAGTTTTCAGCTTTTCATTTCTGCACAGAATTGAAGCATTTTGTTTTTTTTTGTTTTTTTTGGGGGACAAAGCAGATTCCAGGAGAGCTGGATCGCTTCTCTGGCACAGCCCAAAAACTCTCAGTGAGCTTGAGGCCTGGACTCTGTGGTGACCAATCCATGTGTGAAAATGAGGTCTTGTTCTCCCTGAACCACTCTTTCATCATCTTAGTCTGAGGAAACCTGACGTTGTCATTTTGGAATGTGTCCGTACCATCGAGGAATAATAGAATCTTGCAACTGGGAAAAAACCAGCTCATTCAGGTTCTTCCAGAAATCAGCTGACCTCATTTTGTGGGCATATAATGCTGCTGAACCTACTGAGGCAACGACGGATCTCGATCCTGACCCTGCAGGCTTGTATTGTAAACACGAGGCATGATGGGTGCAACACTTCAGCCACTTATTTTCTTACCATGATGTTAAGATTAAATATGGACTCCTAACACCACGTGGCAATAGAAAAATATTGCTCTAAAGTCCAATCTTTCCACTTAACAGCATTAACCCTCACTCAAGGCTACAGGTCGAGTTGTTTCTGAGACCTGTAGCCTTCAGACATTCAAGATTTTCTCCCAACCACGTCTCTTCCTTGTAAAGGAATAAATCAAAAATAAATCATGAATGACAAACTGGCGTCATTCACACAAACGGTGAATTCGCTGCTCTCGTCTTGTTTTCCACGCATCTCCCACATTCTTTGCGAGTCTGCGCGTGCACGTGTGTCAATATTTGTTTCGCTTTCACAGCTACCATTGAAGGTCGCACACACACACGCACGCAGGAAGAAAGGCAGTTTCACCTTGAAGGTGTTGTCGTGGTGGTTGCCACGGCAACAGTGGGAAAAACTTTGCCTTGGCAACTGTTGCGGAGACGGAGGAGGATACTGCAGCCTCCAAACCGCAAACGCTTTTTGTTAAAACGCGAGTGTCTGCTGCGGCCGAGTCGCCACGTCCTCATCACGGTGCTGCTGTGAATCAGGACGCTTTTCAGTTTTACAGAGACGAGACGGTGAAGCACACGCCTCCTGATCCCCGCAGGCTACGGTTGTGTGTGTTTGGGTGTGTTTTTCTTTCTGCAGAAGCAACGACACTCTCCCTACACACATACTTTACACCGACTTGAATTAATAGTCTGGGCACTGACTCTAAATTAAAAGTCCTCACCATGAATTCTAATGATCTTCACCCCGAGGACTTTCCTTTACGTTTCCAAAAAGGACAAAGGTCCCTATAATGCCGCTGTGCAAACAGATTTAACGTAACATAAGCACACACGCAGGCAGGTCTAGACGGAAGAGAGAACAGGTGTGTCGGGTTCAAGAATGTTCAACCGAAACCAGAGAAACGCGCGCAGAGTCCATGTGTGTTTCTGTGCGTTTCTTTTCCACATGTCATCTGTAATCTACATCTGTACATCTGTAAATAACCCACGTAACACGTTTCATTTTGGCACTGAGGCGACTCGCAGGGACATTTACTGATGTCTCGATTGCAGAAATTTGGGAAAAAAATCTACACGCAGATATTATGAGCTGCACCCGGCGGATACAGCTGTCACAGTTATCAGAGTGTCTACATCATTCGCTCCTGACCTCTCGCAAAGCTTAAGCAGCCTCGTAATAATTGTGGAAAATAAATGATTACGCCCATGTGAGCGTACGGCAGTTAATCCTCCACAGTGCTTATGAGCTGGATGCTGGTGTTACCCTGCTCCATATTGGGGAAAAAAAAAAGATGGTTTCCTTTAAGCATTAAGTCCACTGAATACATATGGGTTGAGTCAACATGATCTTCATTAAAACATAATTACATCTTATCAAATGAACAAATATTTTGTCAATGTTACTGTTGTCGTGTTAAATTAATCATAAAAAAACAGATCTTATTATAACAACAAGGCTGATAGAGGACACCCGATAAAAGCTGTACTGGCTCATTCAACAAATTAACGTAAAAAACAGGTCCAACCTTACCGATTGAACTGAGACTAAGCCCTCCTAAATAAGTTTAATCAACTCTAAGAGGTCATGTTGACCCAACCCAAACACAACGGACTTCCTGCTGTTATTATTATTACAAGTTATTATTCTTTGTGCTTGAATTTCCCTCAAACCAAACACAATAAATCATTTAACCAACCTAAACCCAATTCATTTATTTTAAGCAAGCATATGGCATATCATGGTTTAGTGTGTCTCTGTGTTTAAACAGCATTTCAGGAACACACCCTGACTAATATGACTGGTCCGCCTGCCTTCTCGTGTGTTCTTTTCTTCTCTGTTCAGCCATATAAGCTTTGTAGCGTCATATTTGAGGCACGTTGGACTACATTAATGCCTCTGTTAAACTTAGATTAAAAAAAAAAGCTACAAATGCTTGTCATTTAATTCATTTTTTTTTTTTTTACAAACCGAATTGAACAATTTGCTGAGTTCATTGCTATAAAACAAAACGGATCCCCAAAATGAACCCGTGTGCCGTTTTTAATTCTTCTGTGGGGACACAAACGTGAAACTGCGTTTGCAGCTGAAGCGGCAGAAAGTGGCAGTTCACAACACGAAGTCTGCCTCCTACCTTGCCGGTGATGGCTGACCACACTTTGAGCGTGTTGTCATCGGAGCCGCTCACAATCAGGTCGCCGCTGAACTGCAGGCAGGTGATCACGTGATCGTCGTGACCTTTCAGCACCTGCGGAGAATTTCGAGGGATTTCATGACCCCACAGTTTACACATCAGATATGCTCGGCAAAGTTGGCGTGCGTGTAAAAAGCTCTACCATGGGTTCCCGCGCGTCCCCCTTCCTCCAGTTGGTCTCAATGCGATGTTGCCTGATGTAGGCGGATTTCCACGGGCTGACTGCGGCACTTGGTCGTACACACTCTCTGCTACGGTATGACACACACTCCGATATACCTGAGGAAATTATTATTATTTTTTTTTTTTTAAAAACACAAAAAAGCTTAGATTAGAGCCTGCGTTGACAGTTCTGAATGTAGCACAAAAAACAGCCGCGCTGCAATGGAAAAATCACATAAGTTACAGCAGATGTACTCGGGTGAAATCCACTAGTGTTGCCGCAACCAAGTATGTCGTATAAATTAACAGGAGGCTGTCGAATATAGATTTACAGTTGGATTAGAAAGTTAAACTACTGTCATGTAAGCTAACATTAACAACTCTAACCTCTATTGTATGACTGTAGTTTAGCTTTATTGTTATGACGTTGGCCTGCTGTGTGAACTGTAGCTTTCCATACTGTGTACAGACCAGTTTCTATTCTGGGTTTAGCTGTTAGCTTGCTCTGCAAGTGAACATAAATGCTCGTGTCATTAGTATGTAAGTGGAGCGCCACTAATGAACGCTAGCTGCATTTGTATTCTCACTGACTTCTTGCTAACTCCAGCCCTGTTCCCACTGGTATAGCAGCAGGGTTAATAATTAGGCTTATTTATGAATCTGGTGAGTTGCAGTTAACACTGGCTTCATTAGTATGGCTGTGGTGTGATGCTAACGTTAGGTAGCCTCATTGGTATGGCTGCTGAGTGCTGGCAGTGAATCTCGGCAGACTGGCAGAACGCCCAGACGCACGCACGTCCACACACACACACACACACACGCACGCACACACTCAGCCACTGCATTGCGCTGAATGAATGAAGAGTGACAGACTGTGTGTAGCTGTATTTGCATGTTGCACTCGGGTCAAAAAGCACTTTACATCCAGTAAGTTCATCCCTCTGTTTGAATTCGTTTTTTTTTCATGCTACCCCTTTGAAAACACACCTGCGGGGGGCTCTGCTCAGACCACACAACAAACTCGCAAAGAAAAACAGCAGTTTTGCATAATTTCACAGTAAGATTGATGACAATCTGCTACTGGCCAGAGCTTTAGAGGCACTTAACCACCCACAAAATGAAACTACTTCACCATCCTCCTTCATTATATTCATTCATTCAATTATATCTTCAGTGAAATTTGATCTCCCTGGATACTCTGTTATGGAAATGCACAGTCCTTCTCAGTCGTAATTGTTCAGGTAATCTTTATAAGCTGTAACATGTAAAAAATCTATTGATCTCCCTCATATTACACAATGATAAATAGATTATTTTTTAGGATTCAGGCTACTTGGACGGATAAAACTTGACAGTGAACGACGCAGTTTTGGACATCAGTAATTTCAGTTGGGCATATTTATGATTAAAGTATATAAATAAATAATTGTTTGCTGCAGCCCAAACTTCTATGTCCGTTAATCTATACATTTTAACCAGTCATTTTCCTGGCTTTTAATAATTATTATGTGTAGAGGAATGGAAGTTAAAATCCCCACCACCTTTCTGTTTTTCAGTAAGTCATTAAAGCATTACAGTGTTCCCATTATGATGGAAGACAGCTGTGAGTATAGCTGAGTGACCACTGAATTGTGTATTTGGAGAGAAAAGCGTTGTTATTTACCTTCCTCGTGGCACTTTTCCCTCCACAGCAGGTTGTCCTCGGCCAGGATCCTCCAGTACCTGCAGGTCTGAGCAGCCTGCAGCAGGTCTTTGGGAGCCAGGAAGGTCAGCACATATAGGGCAAGCTGCAAACGTAATAAACACAACGTTAAAAACGGCGCCCTGTAACACGGCCAAGCTGTGGACCTTAAAGTGGACTCGTGGTCGTGTTTTTTTTTTTGCCGTACCTCTTTGGGCAGCAGCGAAATGAAGTCTCTCTGGAACTGAGGCTCGATCACCTGCATCATGTGCTTCACCTGACTGGTCTCGCACGTGTCGATCAACTCGTCCAGAGCCAAGAGCCTCTCGGGTCCGCTCCACGTCTGCGGGAAAGGAAAGGGAGAGGGGAGGTGGAGCAGGGAAAACAGGAAAAATGATTTATTCAAACATACGGACATACAGGATAGAAGTTCATTTCTTTCTATGTGTTTCGTTCAACGTTTCAGACTCTCTGAAATAGTCTGATCTTCTTCCCGAATCTACAAAAGCGAGGTCCACATTTTTTTTCCATTTGAATGTGTGTGCACAAGCATCTTTCTATGTACACATTTGTCCTTGTGTGTTTCTTTTTTTAGCTGAATAAGGACAGCTTGGAGGCAGCACTCTGCTGCCGCTCTGTTCATGTAAAGAGAGCAGAGAATGCATTTACGCACACACACACACACACACACACACACACACACACACACACACACACACACACACACACACACACACACCGAATGCAGAACATGAAGAAATGCGGGTGCATTTTACAGCGCTGCAGGACACGAGCGGTGGTGAATTAACTCTTGTCCTTGTGAGTCATGTTAGTTTCTCCAGACTCACTATTGTAGACATGAATGTTAATTAGCTAACTACATCTTAATTGACTGAAACCACAATTGCTACATGTTAGTGAATTTACTGTTCAATAGGAAGTTAGTAATTTGCTATCGAAAGCCTGATTATGCCAGCTATTCTGAAGGTGCCAAAAACTTAGTGAAATGAATCCAAACTGGATTCTGTTCCCACAACTTATCCACAGATTAGACATTTCTAAGACAGGACAAGTGCACCTATTTGGAGGAAACCCCCACAAACGTATTCCATTATCTGACTCGAAATACGATATAACTATGGTGTTCTTAGAGGAGAGAGCATTGAACCTCCGCAGTTATCGTTCACCCACTGCTCACCTGGAAGGTGTGAAGCCAGTCCTGCAGGCCAGAAGGAGGCGGGCCAGAAGTGACGCGTCGCCTCTGAGCCGAATGCCCATTGGCCAGCCGCAGATCCCCGAATGTGGTGGGCGTGGCCTGAACCAGACTGGCAGGACTGCAGAGAAAGACAAAAAAATAAAAAATGCGTTGCATTCACCTTTGGATGTTGCAACTGGAAACAACATCACCTCTGAATAAAACCCAGTTTAAAAGACAAAAAAAGCAGTGGGCTTTGCTGTCTGACCAGTTTAGCCGTGGTTAGTTACACCTTAGACTTCCCAAGTCGGTAATCTGACTTTCAATGTGCACAGGTTGAAACTTCTACGGGAATCTAAAAATTCTCATTAGTTTGTTGAAACGGAACACATCCTTGGCATTTGCAATTGCTAATATAAGGCTAATCATTTGCTAATTAGATTCACTTTATTAATGGTTACCTTTACACCAGTTGCTATCTGCTGTCCTAATGGCCTAATTTCAAAGGAGGTAACAGGTGATTAACGAAACTTGCCGCATGCTTTGTTTTGTGCAGTTTGGAGGCTGTAGTGACATGTAGCGGCTCAAATTACAAACTGCAACCAACTGAAAACACCACTCCCAGCCTTCTATTACCATGACTACCAAAAATGGGGAAGACCTGCTCTAAAGTCAGTATTTGGTTTGTCCTTTTTGGCTGCTGCAGTAACTTGCAGGTGCAACAAGGGCCACTAAGGGCAACCTGTTGTGTCTTTGAAAACGAATTGCTCCGTCTAAGGTCTCAAAACACAACAAATCTAATGTTCAGACAGTTTTAATCCCGCTGCGTTTCCACCAACAGATGGAACCTTGAGCTGAAAAAACTTCCAGTTATGCCAGAGTCTTCAAAACATGCTTAATGAAAGTATGGAGATATTTGCTGACGTTGATAAGCTGAATATCTTACCTGAGATACCCGCTGCCTTTGCAGTGTTTCTTCCCTGAAGGGAATGGCCGGCCGTCTGGACCGTGATCCAGCTTCCTTTTCATCTGAACGTGGAAACACAAAGACCGAAACAAAAGCTCAGAGATGTTGACAATCCTCCATATTGGAAAACAACCGAATGAACTGGAGCTTATAAGATGGGACTTTGTGAGGAAGCCACAAAAAACATTTAGAAGGGTTTATCAGGTTGTTGGGTAGTGCTGTGCGATATGGACAAAATTTTATATCCCGAAATAGTATTTTTTCTTAAAATGATGTATATATATACTGTATATATATAAAATTTACATACGAAATGAATGGCAATTTCTGAATTTTTGAATGGCATTGGTGTCTGTGATTTTGCGGTGTCTGCGGCACTGCTTGTCATAGATAGGGGATGCCTTTGGTCAACGATTCGTTCAGGCTCGTTTGGTGTGTTTTTTTTCTTCGTTTGAGGTAGTTTGTCGCATTTTCACGCTGTCTCTCTACTGTTCTTCATGTCGTGTCTTTCAGTGATAGAACAGATTAGAAGTGTTCGAGTCGCTAGTAACGACTTGTTGGCGGCATGTTTTGCAAATGACCGTTGTCTGGTCGGTGTCTGACTTTTTAAATCCAAACCAAAACCACACTATGGAATTCCGGTTCCCTCTTTTCGGCACTGATTCCTCCCTGGGTTCTGTTTCCATTGTGTTTTCCATCGTACTTTCCGCCTCTGCCATGTTGTTGTTTGTATCCATGCATGCTCCCCTGGCACTGCAGTAAATGAGTCTTTGCGGGTGACGCAACAATGCTACCGCAAAGTGGTAGTGTTGCTGCGGGTTACCTTTAGCCTTCATACAACGTGTAATTTAAAAAAAAAAAAAAAAAAAAAAACAATATTAGCAATAGAGGGCTATATCGCACTACAACTTATATCGTAATATCGCACAGCACTATTGTTGGGTAGGTGGTGTACAGTTTAATCTGGCCCCGTCTTTCCTCACAACAAACCAGCCAAGATGAACATGTATAAAGCTTCGTCTTTGCATCTAAAAAAGACCCGTAAAGGCAGAAGAAACCGCAACACCTGTCCATGTAAATTAAATGTGTGTAGCTAAAGCTAATAACAAAGCTGAAACACCAAAACAAACAACATCTAAAGACTATTTGGTTTAACTTGAACAGATCTGGACATTTTAATTTCCATTAGATGAATGAACTGAACAATGACAGTGTATGAAAACCCATCCTTGGTACAAGAGATGGATAAGTGGAGCTCTAGAAGTGAAAGATGCAAATATAGAACAAATATATATGAGACCTTTCGTGTTTATATGTGCTGAAAAGGCTAAAGCTAACTTAAAAGTAAAGGTGTTTATTAACTGCTATGATGTCCTTTGGGTGACGTGAATGAGGCACCGTTGGTTGGGAGTGGTTTAAAAAAAATTTTGAGCCATTTTAAGTTTGCACTTAAAAAAAATAAAAATAATCAAACTTTAAAAATGTGAGAGGTGAGAAACTTTAAAAAGACTTCAATCAATTGCTTTATCAAGAGAATACGATCACAAATCTATCAAGAATGAGACATGGCTACACTGGTTTTAATGTGAAGAGCTCGTTCCAGTTCCCCCTCATCCTAAAGTGAGACGTATTGATTAGTCCAAACCCCAAAAATAATGTTGTTACTCTTCCCAACAAAGAAAAGGATCCAAACTCTCACATTTCAAGAGGCTGGAACCATATTTTCTTTACTTAACAGTCAATAAAGAAATGAGATGTCTCCGTGAAGTCGAGTTATTCTTCTTCATCTGGGCTTAGTTTTCTAATCAAACACTTTCTAACCTTTTGGGTTCCATATCAATGGGGAAAAAAAAAAAAAAACCTATACCTGTAAATGAAATGGAACAAACACGTATGTCTGATCAGTCCAATCACGTTTCATGCCCCGAATCTCATTCACATAACCCTCTCTGACATGATGAATTCATTCATATTAGACTGTAGCTGCAAAAGCTGCAAATCACAAGGTGCCTGAGAGGGAAATACACAACGTGCTTCTGCACACGATGGTGGGCTCCCGGGACGTCCCTGAGGTCAGAAAAAGAGCCAACGTATGCGGCAGAGTCCACACTAACGAGGAGATGCAGATAACTGCAGCTGAACCAAAGAGACGCTGGAAATACAAACGCTGCGAGGTAACCCGAACGCAGCGAGCCGGAGGTCTGAATCAGCCTTCTATCTCGTTCCTCTGTGTGTGTCTCTCGCAGTGAATGAATGCAGGAATGCAGAAAATCGGAGGAATGTCGCCGGTGCAGCGTTGGTCTAAAATAAGAGCACGAGCTAACGGGCTGAAACACACACGCACACACACAAAGAGGACAGCTTATATGTGTGTGTGTGTGTGTGTGTCCTCCTTCCTGGATGTTTTCAGTCTGTAGATTTGTCAGTGAAGAAAGAGCGTTTTATTCATTCACAGCCTCACCTTCTAATCTGCTTTTCACTCTCTGACTCCGTGTCGCTGGCTTTTAACAACAGATGTCGCATCTGTGAGGATGTTGTTGGGCCAACAAAGAAAAACTCAACTTTGTGGTGAAGAGCAAAGGAATGTGTTTCTTGTTAAAAATCAGAGCAGCTCCGTTCTGCTGCGTGCCGGTGAAACACACATCTGTGTTTTAGCCTTGAAAATTTTGTTTCTTAGCGGGCTCCACTACAGTGGGGAGCTGTACCATCTCTGCAGTTGTGCCACAGTGACTTGTGCTGAGTCCACGAGTATCAGGAGAACGAATATGGGGACCTGAAACGTAGTCTGTGTATGGTGCCAACACATGGCATTTCTACGCTTTCATTATCACAGTTTGAAGCTACCGGCACGAGATACTTAAGTTTTGAGTCTGATTTCATGGGATTTTTTAAAAAAGTTTTTGCTGTCTGACCATAAAAATTGGCCCTAAGAAGCTCATAAGTGTCAATTTCTGAGATTTTATTCTTTTAGTTTAAAGCGATAAAGATGCCAAGGCGACAGAAACTGCATTTTTGTCATCTATTTAATATGCTTTTGTTGTCTTTCCTGCTATTTATGTTTTCACACTGTTGGGCGCTTTAAAGACATATGAACATCTGGTCCTGCTGAGCTTTTTTTGGGGGGTTCGTGATGCATGTTTAATCAAGCAGTTTATTTCAAAGCTGCTGCATTTTGTTGTTTCCTTTGTAATATCTTTTTCCCAACAAAAGAACATCTATCTTCACAGCTTTAATCTGGTCGTCTGAGGCTGTGACGTTAAGCACGGAGTAGTTTAGGCGAAGTGCAGTGAACTTCTTGGGTTTTGAAACCAAAAAAATGAGACTTTATATGGGGGTACTTTAAAGGACGCTCAGTCATTTGTGTTTTGACAGCATGAGGAAGATGAGAGATTTCCATTATTTCCAGTGGTTTGTGGCAGTTGAGATCAACTCACTGTGGGAGTTTAGCTGTTTTATGCAGCATGTATAAACTAAACCGTACAGATTATAGCTGCTGTACTCTGCGAGCAGAAGTGGTCTGCTGCAGAAAAGCATAAATAAGCATTAAGCGATGACGCTGAGCGTCTTCCACTTGTTTTCGTGTCGAGGTTTGACCCACTGCAGATTACATGGGCTTACATCCCTCTCTTGTGAGCAAATTTATCTTATTTTCAAGGGTTTAATCTTGTAGTGTAAAGCTAAAAGCATCGCATGCTTCAGATTGCTTTTAATTGACCGTTTTTCACCTGTAGTAACACATCTGAAACCACCAAAACCTTTAGTTTGACAGACCTGCCATTACTTGTTTTTATACTGGGTGAGAATGAAAAGATAACACACTATTACATTTAATCAGATGGTCTACAGTAGCTTTGATGAGTTTTGGACGTTTATGCTACATTTTGGAGCCAAATTGGGAAGATTACAACCGCTATACTTTTTAATATCCCTTGTTTCTAACTTAAGTCACATATTCAACCTTTTAATGATGTGGATTGAATCTACAGGCATAATCTATGTCATTTGAACCCTGTGTTATGACTCCTTATCCACTGTAATAAACCCAATTTGTTTAGAAAACTGGAGGCTTCATGGCTGCAGTGGAAACTCGCCTCCTTTATTTGTATTTTCACAGAGAAGTATTTTCACAGAAACGTCACATTTCCAAGCTTTTAATCTTGTGCTTCGCAGGCGCGCCGGTAAACAAGCAACAGATCATCAAGTCGAACTAGATTCCAGTTCATTTTGTTGAGGTTTGACCCAAACAATGCAGATTATAGCTGTTGTAAATTGCCGTATCCCTCCTCTGGTGAGTAGAAATATCCCTTTTTTTCAAGGTTTCAATTTGAAAGCTCCAGCTAAAACAGTAACCAAGCATCCAATCGTAGCGGGTTTTTTTTTTTTATGAATCAAATACATTTTTTTACCTGAATTCTGTAGTATGAAGCTGTAAAGTTGTTTTAAAGTATACAGACTTTTGATGGCATTTACTGTTCAAAACCATATTTAAAGATGAACTAGCATTATTTACAAAGGTAAGACTGACTTTAATCAATTGAACCGACTTTACCTTAAAAAAACCACAAATTTCTTCGTAATATTTTACACGGTTTCTTTTATTTTTGTAGTGTGGAGCTAGAAAGATGGCTTTGAGTGTTATACTGTGGCATGTGAACAATACCATGATTATTGATTATTATCTTTAAGTTTTATTGCTGTCATTTGGAGCAGAAAAGGTTACCAAGCATAATATACTAAGGTTTAGTTTAATAACATTTTGTCTTCTTTGAGGTTTGACCAACATTACAGCAGTTTAGGAGCAAAAAAAGTCTTTCAGGCTTTAATCCAGCATCTTGAGGCTGTAATGATGATCAAGCGCTGCATACTTCAAGAAAGATTGATTGGAATTAGTTTCACTGACTAGTCACAAATCAAATGAGCAACATTGGACAATATGGTCTCATGCTCAGTTTATGGTCTATTCTCCAGTTTGTTGCAGTTTCTGTTGAACCGCTGAGGCTCAAAGTCCAAACACTGTGCGGTGAAACAAGACTGCGAGGCAGCAACAGTGATCAATAACCAATAATCGAATCAAGGGAAGAAGAGGTGGGTGGAGGAAGGAGAGAGAGACGAAGAAGATACAAAAATGAGATGTCTCTCCCTCTCCCGGTTCCGCAGTGGTCCACACACGCACACACACGCGCGAGCACAGCGACGCACGCACGCACGCGCCACCGAGGCATTTCTCCTTTCGGGAAGTGTGGGGGGGGGAAACGCCTTGTCATCCCGGCTGTGCACGCGCCTGACAACCTTCAGTTTCTGCGTGACAGCTCTGACTAAAAACTGACCACACCGCAGCCGCTCGCGCGCCTGTCAATCAATACTCACTTTGTAGAAGATGAGCTTCAAGGTGCCGTAGAAACCCATGGCTGCTGCGCCGGTGCGTCCGACCCTCCCAGAGAACCGTGAGGCACGCGAAATTACAACAAGTTCTGAAGAGCAGGTCCACGAGCGAGGAAAATCCGACCGTCCGTGACGTCACAGATCCATCGGGTCAAATCGGTGTATCGATGAGAGGTAAAAAAAAAAAAAAATGTAGGAGTCCGCGCTGAGCTCGCGCTGCTGCTGCTGCTACGGGATCCACTGACTGACCTGCTCTCTCTCTCTCTCTCTCTCTCTCTCTCTGCCTCTGTGTCGCTCGACCTCCAGCAGGAACACGCAGGGACATGCCTCTCTGTGC
Source organism: Odontesthes bonariensis (assembly GCF_027942865.1). Taxonomy (NCBI): domain Eukaryota; kingdom Metazoa; phylum Chordata; class Actinopteri; order Atheriniformes; family Atherinopsidae; genus Odontesthes; species Odontesthes bonariensis. The sequence goes on from NC_134524.1 coordinate 19,493,054, forward strand.
CTCGTGCTACAGAGGGAGGGGTGGAGCCGCGCGCTTAGTGTGTTCGCGTGTGTGTGTGTGTGTTATGCAGGGTTGTTACATACAGTCCGCGATTAATTACCACTAAAAAAGAACCGTGGAAAGATTTCAACGCGTTTACAGTTCTACATAATTGTGATTTTTTTTTTTTACCTCTGTTCTTAAGTGTAGAAGCCTATCATCGTGTATTTTAGTGTACTAACCAACGGTTATTAACGATATTAACAGTTGGGATTATTTATCATAGTCACAACTTTTGTCATAGCGTTTCTACAACAAAAGAGAATCCATTTTCAAGAGTTTATCACAGTCCCGTTGTCGTTTAGGCAACAACTGAACCACTTTACCAGACTAAGGCCAGAAATATACTTGCTTTTAACAACGGAGAAGCGTTTTTATCATGGCTGCCTCGCCTGGCCTGCGTTTGTTTGGACTGTCCTGTGTGCACATCCCAAAAGATGAACACTGCAAAATATAGGTGACCATATGGGCAGTGTAAGACCTAATCTAACTGAACGTAAGGTCATAATGTCAGCGGCGGTAAAAATGGCAGAAAGTTTGTAGAGAAAGTCCACAGTTAACCTTATCTTTTCCATAGATCTTTGCCAGTGTACAGTAGCAGATATGCTTGTTAAAATAGCTGGCAAGAGATAAGTATCATTTTCATTCATGCATGGAGGAAAATGTTAGGGAACAGAGGTGGGGGCTGGAGATGGGATGCCGAACGGACCATAATACGCACCCAATGAACGCAGAGGACGGACAGAAGGCTCTGTTCGTATGCATCTGTGGATTTAACATTGAGCATTAATGAGCCCTTGAGTGAAAACTTGGGAGACTATGGACGAAACTAGATTTGTTTCCAAATATAACGTTACAGTACAAGGCAATGAAAGCCAAGGAAAACGTTGGTAAAACCAATGAAGAGGCACCATAGTTGTTATGGTTTCCAACCAATGCTCGTCACACAATCATCACAAACATCCGTTGGGATGAGCAAAGCTGACCTCAGTTTGTTGAGTGCAAAACTATGAACAGATTTAAAAAAAAAACTTGACTTTGAAAAAAATTGATGCTTCGGGCAGCACCGACTCGAGCAAAGAGCTGCTTTCACTCAGGACCGGGGTGCAGATTATAGATGTCAGCCAGACCAAGTAAAGCCAAGCTCAGACAACAAGATTTCCTGTGTCACCAGATCATTGCATTGTTCACACTACACTAAGTGCTTTGCTTGTGTTTGAGACCTTTAAAGTTGTGTTCAGACTATACAGCTGACCTGTGACAGGGGGTCACACACTACAAGATATTTCCCCAGACTTAAACCCAACTCCCCTAATTAATCTTTGTCAAACAGTTTCTCTAACATTACAAAGTAGCTTCTGCCTCAAAAATTTTGATTGCTGACTGCTGATCGAACCATCAATTTTCCTCAACTGAGGGACTTCCAACATCTGTCTGCAACATGAAAATTAGGGTTAAAATCTTGTAGTGTTAACTCAGCCTAAAATGTTGTCCTCCGTGTTTAAAAATCAAGAGTCGGTAGAAAAAAAAAAGAAATAAATAAAGTCTGCCTAATTCCTGTGACGACAAAAGTTGAAAATTTCCAAATGAAATAACTGGCGTCGTAGAAACCCACAAAGTCGCAGCGGCAGTGTAAGAACATGAGCTCAGTGCTCCTCTCCTTAGTTTGTTGCTTGATGTTTTTTTCATATAACTAGCTGTGCTTGTAATTGCCGTTTCCAACGGCGTTCACCTGGAAACATCTGGACACGTTGAGAGTAAATCACACATTCTGTGGTTTTTAGGTGGACTTTTATCGAAACCTCAACAGCAGAAATGGCACTTGCATTGCTTTATGAGCCTGGTAGGAAACCCCCATCACAGCTGCAAGTCTGTCAGCGATCTACACAGATCAATCGGCTCCGATCAATAACTAATTGAGACACTTCAGTGTCTGCTTTCAACAATACTGCAGCCGCAGAGAAGCAACGCAGGAACGAGAGGAACGACCGGAGCGACGCACTTCTGAGGCCAATATCAAGTGTTTGAGGGTTTTTGATGAAATAGAAATGAGATTTGTTTTTGTACGGTAGCGGCCAAGATGATGCAAATGTGTTGCCAAAGCCTTGCATCAGATAAACACCGCTGCCAGTGGCGAGCAGTGAAAGTTGGTATGATTGGTTTCGTCTGAGGTCTGAAACTTTCAAAGTTGGAATCTTGATTTCAACCGTTGTCATAACTTTGACTCCTTTCACACATCTCACTGCCTCTCAGCTGTCAAACGGACGGACATATAAATAGCCAACGCAATCCAACAAACCCTTTATTTATATTCAGTCAACGAAATATAAAACCGAGCTGGCAGAGCCCTCTCCGCTGTGTACGCCGTTGTGGTTACTTTTGTCCTTTTTTCACACCAGGTTTTAATTTGCTGAATGCCAAACATGTGTCTTGGTTGTCATTGTCTTCCTCTGCATGTATAGTTCTAGGTTTTCTTTGTTCGATACCACTCTATTGTGCGCGTTTCTCCAGCTATTGTTCCAGCTCAGCCCTGTTTCTCTCTGCTTTTTCCTCGTGTTCAGATTTATTTCTGCTTGGAAGTTTGTTTTCTTGGAGCTCCTGCCTCGCGGTGCTTTGTGTTCATTGGATTATTAAAGGTGTTTTGCTCCTGATCCGGCTGCCTCCGGGGGGGTTCTAGCTCCGTTTTGGGCCCTCATTTTTGACATCTTTACCCAAACTTGATGGTCCCATGACTAACTTCCACTTTGCTCCAGGCCAGGAAACTGAACTAGAAGTGTAAAAACACCCCCAAACAAGTGTTAAAATAAGATAAATTGTGACAAATCAGAATTCCCGTTGACCCATCCTGTAGTGGAGACATTTCAGAGTATGAAAGTGGTGAGCCGACGACATCGCCGTCCTTTGACAAAGAAGAAAGGCGAGACCGACAACAGGTATAATTGTAGACCCATAAATTCACACACACAAACAGTGATTTTCACAAACACTCTGAGTGGCACACCCCAGCAGGGGAGGGTTGGATGTCACAGCTTTCTCACAGCTGACTGACCTAAAGGTCGACACACCAAAACTCCCACAGGCCCGCACCAATACACACTCATTAGGGAGCGTCAGGAGGTGAAGGGGGGGAGGTAATTAGGGAGGTTGAACCTTCACCCTCAGCCTGGAGAGACAAAACATCCAACAACCCCCAATTTCCCTCACCTGTTCAGCCCATCTTCTTGCTTTCTCTCCCTCATTTTCTGTCTCTACCTGCAGCCCCCTGGGCTTGCCGGCACCAGACCGACAACACCACCTCATTTCACCCCAAACCCTCCTTAGACGTGTGTAATTAGAAGAAACTGCCGGATTAATTCAGCATTCGGTGTAATCCCCAAATTTGTAGGTTGTTTTGTAAGAAACACAAACTGTGACACGCATCATTCGGATTCACACAAGAGAGGTTTGATTTAAAGACGGGGGCCCACCGAGTCTCTTTTAAACATCTGCAAAGCGAATCCAAACATAAGAAACGCGACAAAAGGCGCTGCAGTTTGTAATGAGCTCAAGCAAACAGAAAGAGCTCCTCTCAACGCTTCGCAAGACGTCACAACTTTTTCGACAGATTAAAAGCTTAGAAGTGTTTTGCTTGTTGGACCCGAGAATGTGCTTGCATACACAACAGAAAAGCTAAGAAACCACCGATGTGCTGCGTGTGCACTCTTTACTGCGAGTTAGGAACTTTTGTTGCTGGGGTATTAGTGTCTCGGTTTGCCCTGTTTAATTGGACTGCCACACAGACACGGATGTAAATGTGTGTCTTGCTTTGAGGTAATCCACCGCGTGCTACACTTTGAAGGCTCATCTCAAACAGTAGTTGAAGGAAAATGACTCCTGATAACTCTTCGCTTTGTATACTTTTACAATCTTCGTCCATCATTTTTACATCGTTCATCTTTCTACTCAACGACTGAAGTGAAAAATTATAATAATAGAAATTAAAATACAGAAACTGTAGATTAAATCAGTTAATATTGTATACATAACATTCTCCACACTTATAATCTCCTAAATGTCGACTAAATGTGCATCTGACACACACTGCACCGCCCTCGTCCCAGTATACATGCAGGAGGGGGACGTTTACCGGCACTAAATCCCATTTACTCCAACAGCCTGGCTCCATTTCAGAAGATTCCGGGTGCTGGACGGGCCTGTCTGCATTACAGACCTTTCACCAGCTCAAAGCATTTAGTGCATCATAAAATGCAATATATGACAAAGAAGGCCCAGAACTCAGGGAATAATGGGATAATATTCCTCTCCCAAAGATCCAACAGCCGGTCTCCTCAGTTCCAGATGTTCAAAGACTGCTGTTAAAAGACGGGGGGGGGGGGGTTCCTGCCGTCAGATTCAAGGTGAGCTAATATTCTTCATGAAATTTCTCACTTTTCAACATTTGATATGTTTTCTGTTGGATTGAGACTGATCATTGCATTGGGTTCATAATACATTTTACACAGCGTCCCAACTTTTTTGGACTTGGGTTTGTAGAAATATTTGCCTCAAGTAAATCTGTGTCTCTCTGTATCACAGACTGATCGGTTCCAGTGCCCTGTGCTGCCTTTTATCTCTCCTCCCTCCTTCATTTCTCCTTCCTTTCCTCCCATCTTCCCTCCTCTGCTTTTGATTTCCTTCCTTCAGATCCATCTTGTACCAACACTTTTCTTTTCCCTCTTATGTCTGTTACTAATTCCTGCCTTTGTCCTCCTCCTCTCCATCCCTCTGTTTCTTCACCGTCATAAATATGATTTCAACATGTCCCTCTTTCTGTTTCCAATTTGCAATCGAATTAGTCCTCAGCTCATCTGTTTTTTTCTTACAGAATTCAGTGAAAAATAAACTGAATATGTTATGTGCAGATTATGGCTGAATACCAAACAGGAGGTACGACAGGATTTAACATTCATCCTCTTTTGATTTTTCTACCAGTCGACAAAACTAACTCGTTTATGTGTTGAAGAGCCCAAACGCACCGTTTCCTGATGACGAGGTGATCCTTAAAGACTATCTGCATCAGCGACAAGACAAAGGAGTCCTGCAACAGATCATCTGGACCGCAGACAGCTCTCATCTCATCATGACTGAGTCAGAAGTAAGATACAGTGACAGAGGATATTGTGCCCTGAAGAAGATTAAAAAAAAAAAAAAAAAACACAGTATCTATCGATGATAAAAAGCACAAGTCTCCATCTCCGCTTTATCTGTATTTCCCTCCAGCCTGTTCAAAGCCTTAAAAGGTCACCCCCCCTCCCTCTCTGGTATGCAGACCCACAGCGTCTCTCCCTCTGATGGCCTTGTAAAACCTGAAACTCATGTGTGTGTTCTGCATTAAAACAGACTCTTTCCCACAGTTTAGGACTCGAGAGAGAGACAGTGTGTGTGTAAATTTTAAGAAGCTGCGTTCCACTTGGTGTGCTGTTACGTAGCAGCAGGGGTGGAGAATCCCTGTTAAATGGGGTGGAGGTTATCAGCTGATTGATGATAGCTTGAGGAAAGCGGTGGCAGTGGTCCGTGGAGAGAATAAAGCAGCACAGACTGCGACGGCAGGCAGTGGAGCTAAATGTGGGGAAGGTGTTCTCCAGGAACTGGTGAACAAGATTGAAAGAGTAAAATCTGACCTTGTTTGCTGTCAAAGACGTCCGGTAAACTGTTTACACGGTGGTCAGGGGGGGGGGGGGGGGGGGTAAATGCTTTTTACCTTCACCACTCCAGGGTTTCATTCATGAAGTACACCCTCCATTAATCCTAGGGCTTTACGTGTCAGGATATGATGGGGGTTTGTTTTCGTCTGCTCTGAAAACAAGCTCAGATGCACAACAACACCTGACTTACTGCTCCTCCTCCTTATCTATTTCACAGAAACGAAGTCCAAATGCAGAAGCCGTGTCTGGAAAAACTACACCCTGTGTTTCAGTGGCGTGTGGAGCTTCTGTTCATTGAGTTGTGTGGTATGTGTTTATGTAAAGATTTCTTTAGGTTTCAACACAGCATTTCAGTCAGGTTGAGGTCTGGACTTTGACTGGACCATTGCAACACCTCGATGCTTCTCTTTTACGGACATTCTGCTGTAGATTTGATGCTGTGTTTGGGATCATTGTCCTGTTGATGACCCAGTTTCGGCCAGAACTTGGAATATATAGAGGACTTCATGGTGGACTCAATGACTACAGGGTGCCCAGGTCCTGTGGCTGCAAAACAAGCCCAAATCATCAGCCCTCCACCGCCGTGCTTTACAGTTGGTATGAGGTTGGTATGAGGTGTGCTGATGTGCTGCGTTTGGATTTGTAAAAATGTGGTGTTGTGGATTATGACCAAACATCTCCATATTTGTCTCGTTAGACCAAATGACATTGTTGCAGAAGTCTTGTGGTTTGTTCAGTCATCACTTTGTAAACCTAAGCTGTGTCGCCATGTTCTTGTTGGTGAGAAGAGGCTTTATCCTGCAACCCTGTTCCTCCTCCAAAACCTGTTCCGTCATGAACTTTAACATGCTAACTGAGGCCTGTAGAGTTGAATGTTCTCTCTCATTGTTAATCAAGTGCATTTGATTAGCAGCACCTGGCTGCTTTCACACCTGATTCTTACAAAAACAGCACAGGTGTACTTAGTTTCTCACACACTGCTTCTGCATCTTGGCTTAGTTTTTCTTAAAGGAATCATGACATGGTGTAATATGTCATGTGTTGCTGTTTATCATATCTTCTTGTGGTTTTTTTAATGCTGTAAACCAATGTAATCTGTGGCCAAAAAGGGATTATGCTTCCCTTTCTCTGGGGAAATGCCATACACTGATTTTTCACCACAACTGCTTCTTGCAGCTTTAGATTATTGGTCACTGGCCATAAAAATGAGCAATTTCTCTTAAGATACATAAAAAGAATAAATCAAACAATTAATTGAGTGCAATTTATTATTAAGTGGGCTATTATCCCTTAAAAACCTCATATCAAGGGTCTTTAGTTTGTGGGCTTAGACCACAATATAAATTTAAATTTAATAATATTTATAGCTTCCCAAATTAAATGAATCACGGGATATGGTCAGTATATTATCTTTTGAAGTAGTTGTTTTTTTTTTTTTTTACTTTTTGTTGTCTTATGTGCCTGAAACCATGCACTTTTGAAGCATGGTGCGGCTTTGGTTTTGAAGTTCACCCCATCAGCCTCTGTACCATTTAATGTTTGATGGTTTACAGTCCTGAACAGCAAAAGATGAGACAGTTCCAGCAATTCAATAGATTGTTGTTCTTTAGCCTCTTTCACACACGGGTTTGTGCCTCATCAGAGCAAAAAAAAAAAAAAAGACCTCTTCGTAAACCTAAACCTAAACGTAAGAGATGGGAGATCCACAATGTGTGCAAGCACAAACCAAGCGGGGATCATTTTGCCTCTTTGTCGGTTCAGAGGTGCAGCAGAAGCAGATGGACTTTGCCCCCCTGTTCTGCCTCCATACTTCCACACATGACACGATAAGCAATGAAGGTGCATCAGTCCCAGCTTTAAAGATAAATAAATAAATACATATGCGAAATAAGCTAATGAAATTCCCTAATACGACAACCAGACTTTAAATTAATCTTTTTTACCCGAGCAAAAAAGGTGAAAAATCCATGTTTGTCCATGTTTTCAAGCTCCACCTTAGCCTGGCTGACGCGTCCACAATCTCGATGAGATGGTGGTCTGGGAACTAGGTGTGCATTTTCTCGTATTTGAGGCGTGGTTTACGAATGCCTAGAGCCGTTTATTGGGCGCTACGAATGTCTATCAAATGATGTCAGGTTCTTCCCATGCTGCTTTGCGCGCGATTCATAGCCAATTGTATCACTTATACAAGATGACGACAGAAATTTGACGAGGAAGAAGAAAAAAAAGTAAAATTAAAGTAAAAGTAAACTTGGGCTCTAAGCTACTTAAATTGACAACAAAGTAGGCCTATATGCTATATTCTACATGAATTTTTATGTTGTAGAGTTGTGAATTTATTTTAATAATGGAGAAATTGAGCAGCCTTGCTTTGTTGTCTACAGTAGTAGATCAACCCTCATTTTACTTTGAAGCTCCCAGCTCCCAGAAGTGACGTCGACGCAGCTTTAGCAGCAGAAAAGCTATCAGGCTTGTGTTGACAATAATAAACTCCAGAGCTATTTTCAAACTTCCAAATGCATAGTTTTGTGAGTACAGACCATATTTGTACTACTGTAGAAGTTTGGTGTCATGGCATGTGATTTTAGTGTGGTAATTTTGGAGATACTGCCAGGGTCCGTTAGCGCTTGTACGAAGCTATCCGGGATAACTCAGTAACTCAGCTGATGTTCAGCCAATATCGGAAAAACTTCGGGTGGGCTACTTGGCTGGATGTCACGGTTCAAATGACCCTAGGGTGAATCTACTCCGAAACACTTTCTAAGGCTGCATCGAACGGTAACGTTGTGTCCGCTGTCATGTTGGATTAACACTCTACAAGCTTCGGTGTAGCCAGGGCTTAATTTGAGGGGGAGCAAGCCGGAGCGTGCTCCGGAACCTCTGACGTTGGCTCCGCCAGCTATTTATAGCCGTCATCCGCGATCCGCCACCTCTCTTGACAAACAATATTTATTTAAAAAAAAAAAATCAAATAATTAAACAAATAAATTAAAGTTTGTTTAGTGTCAATGTCTGGTTTTGATATCCGTCTTGTTGGTGATTTCTGTCATGAAACGAGATACTGAAAATATCTATATTACGGAAAAGGAGGGTGCACACTTCCGTTCTATTGGACAGTTAGCCAGAGAGCTTTTAAAGCGGCGCCGGATTTGATGTGACTATTGTTATTAGGCCTACAGTACATGGCCAGCTTATTTTCGGTGTGGCGCACAGGGTTGCTCAAAAGCGCCCCCCGCACGCTTTTTTTTTTCGCACCGGAGCCACTCATCCTCTGCGCTCCGGGACCTCCCACTTTACAAATTAAGCACTGGGTGTAGCGCATAGACGTCGTCATCGTCTTGCTGCCCCCCCCGCCCGTTCTGTGATTGGTTCCCAAACTCTGGCAAAAATAAGGGCGGTGGTTTCCAGGCTGACTTTGCAGTGAGAATGAAATCGAGCGCAAAGCAGCATGGGAATTCCCAGGCTAGCTCCACCTAAGCCTGCATTTGAGAACACCCAGATCCTCCAGACACCTACATAGTTATAACTCCGGAGTCAGACCATGTGTGAATACGGCAGCTCATCCTCTCTAAAGCATTTACAGCCAGCATTTTCTGCTTCGTGTTCTTTTCAGCTGACCTGTATGATGCTTTACATCCTGGATTCTTATCCAAACACATATTCTGTTGATGTCAACTCGAAAGACAGTTGTTAGGGAGTTTCATCACTCATTCTCAATGAGCTGTAAACAAAACACTCATTTCCAGAGAGTATTTATTGTGTCATGCCCTGCCTCCTCTGCACTCTACCTACACACCACTCTGAAAGTTTTCCTTGTCAGAACTCAACTCAAGTAGAAAAATCTGCCGCTGTGAATCGTATGGTTTTGCCAAAAAAAAAATCTCCTGACATTCCCACCAGTTCTATGAAAAAAAGCAGCAACACAAAACTTTACTTGAAAATGCAAGATGGAAGTTGAATGTTGAAGTGTGGCTACAAGCTTTTTGGTGTGTGAAGCTGAGGGGGAATTGTGGAAAAAAAAAGAAAGAAACATTCACGTGACTGAGTGTTTGTGTGTGTTTTACCCACGGAGCTGACTACTGACTCTGGAAACACAGAAAACCACTTCAAAGACACTCATGCACGTATACGCACTTCAAAGACGGTGGCAGATGGGGTGTGTTTGTGTGTTAGAGAGAGTGTGTGTGATTATCCTACAAGTGTGTGAAGAATCAATAAAGAAAGGCTGAGAGAGGATCAGAGGAATGTGTCAAAGATTGATTTTCAGCGGATGATGTTTCATCTTGTTCTCTGGAGATGTTCTGAGTAGAGTACAGTAGAAGCTGAGTAAAGAACAACAGAGCTCTGCGTCTCGATTGCAGGAAGTTCATTTTCGGGCATCGCTAATACGACACAATCGATCAACGGCAAGAGTGTGTCATTTGTCGGGCCTCGCAAAGATGTCAACATCTGTAGTTGAGTTCAGATGAACCAACCAAAACGCTGCATCGAGCTTTCGGCTATCATTTGAGATTTTTGGAACGAGTTCTGTGTTTTTTTTCACATCAGTCAAAAGCCTTTTGAGAACTGTTTGACTGCTGAGAGCCACCTTACATGCAAATGTCATCATCCAAAATGACATCTGGCAAACAGATTCATTTCCAGGCACTTAGCACTTTATGACCAACTACAAAACGAACGATGTAGAGAACATCAGGCCAGTGAGAACAGGTTCCAGTATTGCCAGCAGGGTATCAAACTAGACCACTGACATCCTGAAATACACCTGGAAATGACTGAGGTCATTCTTAGCAGGTGAAACTCGTGTCCTTGGATTCAGATTGGGCGGACCAAGTTTCAGCTAGTTTTGTTCCACAGTGAAGAAGCGAGAAGGCCACACAACCTCTTCCTCACCGCCTTGTACTGCGAATATCTGCAGATCAGAACAACTTTCTGTGTGTAAGGATTTTGGCCGGATAAAAGATAAGAAAAATCTATAGGAAATGTACAGACTTGGTGTGCACAGGCCTTAGACTTGAGTCTAAACAGCGATTTGTTTTTTCTCCAAAAAGTGAGATTTTCCAAAACATGAGCTAAAGTATTGATCCGTGCTGGCTTTGTGTTGTTTGTTCAGCAAAAAATATAGTTTCATTTCCCTGATCTGTTATGCAGCATTTGTATTAGTGCGCTGTCTTTTACTGATTGTAATTACTTCTAATCTTCTTGTTTGCATCTTTAACTGTTTGTTTTTACTGCTATTTATCTTAATTTGACAACTGTTACTCTGTAAAGCACTTTTTACACTTGTGTGTAAAGTGCTACACAGCGTACAGTTTCTTCTTCGGTGGTTGTTTTGTGTGTCCTGTGCGAGCACGTCCATGCCCTGCGCTGGACTGCTTTCTTAATCCTGCTGGATTTTAGATCCACGCCGCAGCACGTGCTGTCCCACCAGACGGCCTCCTCTGAGCCATCTGCACTCTATCTTGTGGTAAACATCCTGTTTATTAAGAAAACATTCAGACAGACAAACGGCGCAAACAGGAACTTAACGTGATCTACAGAGAAACAACAAATCAGTGTAGTTGCCTTACAATTTGATCGTTTTATCGCCTACTTTCAATGCATATTTTAAGAGTGTTCTATGTATTTTTTTTCCCCGACATACATAAAGATGAAATGTTGGCAAGTTTAGGGACAACGCCTGAAGTAGCTACAGCACAGAGAACCCACATTAGTAACTAAGACTGTGATGGTCAGCACAACAGAAACTGTGGTTAGCAAGCTAACAAGCTGTCTTCTTCTTTTGTTTCCAGCGGGACAAATTACCGAGGTGCAATGCAGCGAACAACATGTGGTTAATAAAGACAACAAACAATGCCGCTGCAGAGTGCTGTGTGTGCGGGTATGTGTGTGTGTTCATCAATAATGAATGCCGGTGGTGTTGCGGGGATTTAAGGGACTTTCTGCTCATGTATATTTTAATGAGTAGCTGTGTGTGTGTCTCTAAGCTCCGTTCAATCTCAGAGGTGAAACTGAGAGCCAACTGCTTTGGCGATCACGGCAGCAGGATGGCGGGAGTGAAGAGAAAGAAAGGAGGAAACACCGACTGATTTTTCTGCGATAGTTTGAGGTGAATAAACACTTGTATCACCTTTTATTTAAAAAAAAAAAAAAAAACTTCCCGCACACGCGCTCTTGTAAAATGTTGGAACTCCTACAGCTGAAGCCAAAGTGAAAGTATCTTAAAGTGCCGCTGCTTAGAAAAGAGCCCGTTTTTTTGTTTTTATCAAAATAACGTCGGACCTTAAATGATGGTGCTGATGGTAATTCTCAAAAATATTACCTTGCTTAGAAAAACTGAAGGCCTGCGAAGAGCTTTGCTGTGCAGTAATTGGTGATTTGAGCCAATTTGGCTCAATTTGATTTGCAATATGTGCATTTAAAACACGGACGGATACGCATCAAGTGGGACTCAAGTGCCGAGTTGTAACCCATAACGACTCAAACCAAGTCTGCGAATGAATTAAACTTTGCTTTACATCATTCTGCGATCGTCTTCTGTTTATGTTCATCAATTTGTACATCCAAAAATAAAAAAAGGGAAGCAAAATAGCGTAAAAACTGATTTACTTTCAACTGAAGTTGACAAGTTGGTGCATCGGTAAAAGCTTAAAAAAAAAGGGTGACAGAAACAGACTTGGATAAATAATGAGGCCTTAAGGGTCCACAAAAGACCAAAAACAAGTTTGGAACGATGTCCCATGTGTGTGAAAAATGCAGGATTTGGAGAAATACTGAATGGGAGGATAACAGCAGGAACTGTGTGAGAAGAAAAAAAGATAAAACAGAGCGGGTGAGCGCGAGAGCAACACAAGATTGAAGGTTTTACTGGCTTTCTTCAGGTGTCGCCTTTCGTACGTAAAACGCTGAGAGAGGAGTTGGGACAGCAGAGCACCTGTTTCTTGTTGTGTCCTGACCTCACGTGCACTCTCTCTCTCGCGCACACACATAAAGGGTCACACAGGAGCAATGACCAAGCAATCAGTGCACATCTCTGTCTGGTTACTATGGTGATGGTGCAGTTCGAGAAGACAAGAATGATAAAACAAAAATGAAAGAAAGGGAGGCTTGATTTGTGCTCTGGCTGCCACATTTGAGCACGACTAATCTGCGTGCTGTAAACAACCGTCTCCCTCTCTTTTCTATTTGCACGTTAATTAAACATGTTTCTAAAGCGAACCTGAAATTCACGGCAACACCGTCTTTATACTAGACCGGGAGAGTGGATTTAAACTTATAACTTTATGTTCACAGGGTTTACGAGAGTGACGCCATTCCTGTGTTTGGTCGTGGTACGTCAGCACTCTCCTCAGCAGCTTTTGTGAAAGCTTAGAGACGTATTTAGACACATGACACAGACACATTAATGCCAGCTAATACTACAAGATCACAATGCTGAAACTAAATTAAAAAGCCTTTAAAATAATGTCTTTACTCAAACTTACATTTAAAAAAAAAACACAGCACACACATTTGCAAGAACTTCTTAAATTTGTATGGTCTTACAATTACTTTGGTTTATTGGTCCTTTAATCTTAAGAAACGTTATACTTTATGAGATTTAGGCCAGAAATATACACGGTTTTTAACCTTGTGCTCGCGTAGGCGACCAGCTGCATAGTCAGAGTAGCTGTTCAGTACTTGCCTGTTTACTAAGCCGATTACTGTCACACGGACGTTGGATATCAGGTCACATTTGCTCAGCCAATCTCCACCATATTGCATCTTATGTATGCCCAGTGTTAACGTCCGAGGATCCGCGGCAGCCAACGACCCGAACAAGCCAGCATACACCAGGCGGCCATCATTAACATGCAAATGCATTAGTAACATTGTTCAGCCTCAGATGGTATCATCTTCCTAAGAAACCTCTGGGGAAATTATTGGGAAGTTACATCCCCGTAAGCACAAAGTGTTATCCTGTTATTCCCCAAATTGTAGCTCTGACTATAGTTTAAAGCCCTCTGCATGCAACAAGGAACACAATTTTTGCTTAGGAATCCTTGCTACTAAGCTGATGTGCTCCCTACTGTTTTTTTTTTTTTTTTAACCTAAACACCAGGACTATAAAACATTACATGCAACAATATACAAGATGCCCACGAATTGCAGAAATTCTAAACCTCCCCATGCTACTAAAACCACTACATTCCTAAAAACCAATATCAAGGCTTTTTCTCGGGTTGGGCCAATATCATCTCCCTTTGGAGCTACTCATTCATCCTGTTAAAGCCTCAAATATTTGTAGACATATTTCAAGAAAACTCTGACATGTAAATGGGTTTACTTCCTTTCTCCTGCAATATTTTCCTGTGGAAAGCCGATTTTAAAAAGCTTTGGGCCATCTCATATCTGCGAATAATACTTTTCATTTGAGATTTTTTTTTCCATCTGAACGCACACTGAAGTTACTGAATGCTAAATAGTAAAGTTAAACTCATTTTCGTACCGTGTCTGCACACCGTTTGATGTTTTTCGAATGTGCTTTTTTTTTTTTTTTTTTACATTCGAGCTTTGTAAAAGGAAAAATTCAAAAGGTGACAAAGTTATCTCATCTTAGCTTCTGCTCGTTTGCCAAATTGGGGATCAATTCATGTCAACTGAAAACAAACTGACAGCATCTTTAATGCAAAGAGGAATTGAAAGTGTTCCCCATATTTGGGTCTGTGTGCTATTTGAGGCCACATTTACACATAGCCGGGTATTTAGAGAAACTAATATTTCCCCCCCTCCGTTTTCAATAATAACATCGTGCACACAGCATCGTTTTCAAAAAACTTGTCATTTACATCAACCCGCATAAATACGCCGTCAAGCGCCATAATAACTATGCCAAACCTATTGGCGGCAGTGTAGGGAAAGGAATAAAGCCATGCAAGCCAATCAAAATCCTCAGAATCGACACCAACAACGCGAGCAAATATCACAACAAAACTGAAGGCAATAAGAGGGAAATATAGACAGTCAGTGGATACTGGACGCAGGAGCGGCCACGGAAGAGTGGTGCTCCTCTATTTTGAACTGTGCGAGCAGGTTTGGGGTGGTTCCCCAGCCACTACAACCATCGCAAATGCAATAAGGCCAGAATCGTTTGCACAAACGTAAAAATTAGTAGAACTTTAACATCATCCATGATAATCCTGATCAGTAGCCAAACAAACTGTAAACATAAGGCGCTCGCATGACGTTAAGCATTTTCTGGCACATAATGTGACATTTAAGAACCTAAAACGCCGTTTCTCCCAGTTGACACGGCAACACATAACCGGTGTTATCAGAAATCTCCACTTTGGCCGGAGGTTTTAGAAATAATCGTTTTCTGTGATTAAAAACGGCGTTTTGGTGTAAATGAGAGGCCAAACCGCAGGAAAATATCTGCGTCTTCCTATCGTGTAAACGGGGCATAAGAATCAATATCATGGGGCTGAAACATCCCCAAGCTGTTAATGCGCCCCAGGATCCACCACGACTCACTGAAGTGTCCGGGAAGAGTAAGGATGCAAGTGTCGGTTGACTAAAACCTGTAATAGATAAGATGGACAGAGGAGAAAGAATGCAGAGATGTGCCAGATATATAAAGGCAATACTTTATCTCGTTTTAAATGTAAAGGCTTGCAAGGTATGCCTGATTCAAGATTCTCAGTTAAGCACGTAAACTTGGCCCATTAACACCTAAGTTGACTGTTAAATATCAGTTGTTTCAAACACAACTTCCTACAGCTTGAGGGGCTTCTGGAAACTCCAAACGTTTGTCGACTCAGGTAAGTTGAAAAAGACATCGTGTATGACATGTATGCTCATGCTCATTAGGCTCTCCAAGGAGACGCACAAAAAGATCTTAATAGGTGAAAGAACAAAGTTGTTTTTTCGGTGGCAGAGTCTGCTCGCTGTAGAGACCAGACTGTAACCGGAAGGTCGTAGGTTCAGATCACCGTCCTGCTGACAAGCAGAAGACCTCAGGAATGCTACTGCAGCCCAAAGAATGTGTCTCTGAACGTATGTGTGTGAAGTGCGCTGACTCTGCTGGATTGGTGCGCTGGACCTGACTGGCTGGAATGCCGCCCGACGCTGGAATGTGACCTCATGCGCACACACATTGAGATGGTATGAGGGTGTGTTAAGGTGTGTATGAGCTAAAGAAAGAGATTCAAACGGAGGGAATGTGCACGAGAAAAGACATCAGGAAACGAGCACAATAGGGAAAAACCTCTGACACACCAATCTGAACTGTAGAAGATGAAAGAGATCAAAGAGGGCTGCCTTTTGCAAATAAACCACAGCGCTGGACAAAGGGATTGGGAAATAGATTTACACATTTATCTGAAAACGATCAATTAAGGATCTGCTGTGGTGGGAATGAGCTGCCATGCAATAATAGAGACACTGTAAGACAAAACATAAAAGTCATTAAATGTACAATAATTGCTTTATATGCTTCAAAGACCGCTTTACACCAATAACTGATCTTTACTGGAATTCACTCAAGCGGTAAAAACCCTGATTTACCTTATCAGGCCGACTTAAAATTAGACAGATCTTTGATCCTTACAACTAGACTGTAATAACCTCTGCATTACTGTTACATTAAGGCCTTTCACAGCTGAGCCCGCTGCATTCCAAAACAATAACCTAACCCACCCTCCCACACGTTTACATTAGTGCTACTGCAGCTCGATTGCTGTAAAGAAAAACTTTTTACCCTTAGTTTTAGCTTGATAATAAGGAGTAAAGTTACTTGTTGACCCCTCCCCCTCCCCCTCCCCCTCCCTCTCTGCTGTGCTTCAGCTGGGCATTGAAAACCCTGCCAGTGGAGGGTCATTCTAACAGGCCATGATAACTGTAGAGGTGGCAGTGATTGATACCATTTGCCTGGTTTCCGTTGCAGTTTTTGATGAGAATTTAGAAGATATCCCTTTAATTAAAAAAAATAATAATTAAAAAGTGATTAGAAACAACATAGTAACACTAATACGCAACGTTTTTGCCTGTTTCAAAGATGTTTTGATGCCCAATGAGGTAAATGGAAACAACCTCTTGAATCACGCCTGACCTGCAAAGGTTAAAACCAAGTGACTCGTCGGCTGTTTCCGGCCTGAGCCGACAGACTAAACACACGTTACAGACCAATAACTTCACAGACGGCATAAAATACCTTAGATCAGAGAGATTAAACTTGTTCCTGAGGAGGAGCCCTCTCCATTTTCATCTGGTGAATATCCAATACTACTGTTGTTGTTATTTTTCCCCCTGAGGTTTGTTTCCTGTTAAACTCCGGTGACACTACACTGCCTTGTTTTAAAACCAGTCAATGGAAACATTCATCCACCACCTTTTTTTTTGTTTTTTCAAAAGATCGCTTCAGATTTCTTTGCTTATGAATGGAAACCTGACTAATAAATTCACTTTTACGCATCCGATGCAGCTCTGAAAGTTGTTCCAGAGATGTTCCAGAGGGATGAGAATATCTGACGTAAAACACGTCGGCATTCCTCCGGAAGGTCGCAGGCGGGAAAGCTGTTGATCCTCAATTCCTAATACAGATGAGCGCGTGCTCCTAAGAGTTGCTGCTCCATACTCTTACCTGTTCACCTGTATGTTACTTGCCATTTGTTCAAAAACATTACGAATAAATTAAAATAGACACGTACACACTGATATCAAGACAAGTCATCAGCGGCCCTTATTTGCCAGCATACTATTCGCATCATGTCTTACCTAACCACAAAAAGTTCTGTTATGTTTAAAATTTCTGCAGTTGTGAGGGGTGTCTTTTCCCTCCGCCTATTTGTGATGGGCAGCAGAGAGTTTTCCATGAAACCTATGAATATGATGCGATTCCTCAGAGAGGAAGACTGCGACAACCAGTCACAGTCAACCCACAGTCTCTTCTGTCGCTGTGGTAAGCTCCCGAGCCACATTTATGACCCGAAACTGTCGGTAAACTTTTGCCACAGCTGTTTCTCTGCGCGAGACCATGACCGGGACTTGAAAATGGACACTTCCTGCTCTTTAACGTGGACATAAAAGCGTGACCTCGTCTGACAGGAAAAACAAACCGTGACACGATTGGCTTCGTCCTTCCTCCTGACTTCCACAAACGCAGAGTTCAAACGAGACGCCTCAGATAGGATACCGTCAGAGGGAATGAGAAGAAAAGTGTGTTTTCGCATACCAGAAATGCCATTGCAGCTCTAATGTGCTTCTATTCACACCGGTCATCTGATCCTAGTATGATGTCTGTGTGTATGTGTGTGTGTCATGTGTCTCTGAGAGTGTAACGTAGGAATGAATTAACAAATGGACTGACTTTGTGAACACACGCACGCACTAAACTGATCTGAAACAAAGATAAACTCTCTAAACAGAGCATTAGACAGTATTCATCTAATACCTCTTTGTGTGTGTGTGTGTGTTAATCTCCTTTATGTGTAGTAATCCAGAAAAAAAAAAAAGCTCTTAGATTAGAAACCTTTCTCACCAGATTAGTGCCCCAGTTTTTCTTTCAGTCGCACACACTCAAACACATTTATCGACTATATTAATGAGGACCCTCTCTGACATAGCGCACCTTTGAGCTCCTTTAGCATCCCACCTAAATGCCAAACCCCAACATAAACCTGATCCTAAATGTACCCTTAACATCAATGCTGAGAAGTCTAAATTCCTTCACTCCTTAGATAGGTCCCCACACATACAGACACAGACGCACACGCTCAGTCCATCGCCTAATCTGATCCTTGAAAATCTGCTTTCGTGTGCTTTCAATTTAATAAAAAACGCAAGGTGGCCTCTGGCGATCACAGGGAAAACTCCAGAACTGCTCATCAGGTTTCACATCATGCTTATTGGGATGTCTATGGGCTAAGATAACAGTCCCAGCGGGGACAGATTTCATATCCCATGATCCCACAATTGTGAGAGGAATCCGAGGAATGCTGACTGCTGCACAGTCCTACACGCATCGACTGAGTGCGTTGCCTTTCTATTTCTGAAATCCGAGGGTTAGAAGGTATGACCGAGCCGCCCATCACAACCAGTTTGTGGTCGTAAGCGCGACAAGATACCTGCTGATTAGTTGATGATCAGTAACTCTTCTCCGCTGCCTCGGGTGGTTGTGGTTTTCGCTAGTGACAGATTTACAAAGACCTAAAAACATTACTCAAGGACATGTTGTTCCGTTAAGACATTGCCAAGAATGCAAAGTTTTGTAGCTCGTCTCCATGATTTCACCCCATCTGAACACTTCCCGGAGTGTTTGGTGATTTCGATAAAGAGATCAGAGGAAAAAGAAAAAAGACATGCAATGACAGACTCAGGGGGCCTTTGGAGCCAATAATTAGCCAATTACCAAATCTCATTTTTTGTGCTGCTGATACTGTGATATATCGCTCCGCACCCACACTTAACCAGGCTCTCCATCGGCTACAACAAGCTCTTAAAACTGTCCAATGTACTTTGAGTGATTTAAAGCAGGGTTTCGCAAGTTCAGGCGAGTCACGTTGAAGAGTATTTTTAATGCCAGAAGTCAATTCAAAAACAGCTTCACGTAACAATTGTTGCCAGGGAAAATAAATAAATAAATAAATAAATAAGGGCTATTAGTCAGATTTAGGGACACATTTTTGGCTGAAACAACTTCAGAGGCAAACGGTGCATTTCTTGCACAGGCTTTAACCAAACAACAGAAAATTTGTGGTTTTCTTAAATGCTAACACAAAGGCCCCGAACCTCCCATTCATTATTTCTTTTTAAGCCTTTGAGACTGCCTTGGTATCTTAGTACAAATACTTGGTTTATATCAGCGGCTGATATTTATCCGATGTATCCAGACTGAGATGCAGTGACTTTGCACTAAAACTGACAAGATGTGTTTATACATTAATTTCTATTCCTATCTATCCTTTCATTTTTAACAAATGTGTAAGTTATAATCATTTTTTTTATACATTTGTAACCTCTACTCTCCCATGGCTCCAATCCAAAGAAATATAGCGTCTCATTTCATAGTTACGCTGATGACACTCAGCTTTACCTGCCTCTTTTCCTCACTAAAACCACTGTATGTTTCTGAGATTAAAACTTAAATCCTCGTGAACTTTTTTTGATTTCGATGAGAAGAAAACTGAACTAATGATCTTTGGACCCAGTGGTGGCGGCGGTGCTACCTATATGGATCTGAGTGTGAATGTGAAGCCACATGTAAAAAAACCTGGGAGTGATATTTGATACTGGTTTCAGAATTGAGGAAGTCGGGTTAAAAATATTTCTTAATACTGAAGCTTTCACCTAAAGTCGTATCCTTTCGATCAATGAATGATTTTTAGAACCTTATTAATGATATTTTAGAATTGAGTTTAAGGTTTTATTGTTTACTTAGAAGGTATTTGATGGTCAAGCTTGTTTATATGCATGTACTGACTTTCATACATTTTCCATGAAATGTAGTGTAGAAGCTACCACAATAGGTGATGTTATTGAGCCACTGTGCCCCACTGATGCAAAAGACCCATAAAATATGGATTTTTTTTGTATTCCCTGGGCTGGACTTGATTTATTTTATTTTTTTTATGAGTTCTTGAGCGTGTTTAAGCTTTCAAAAAAGCAACTCATACTCCGACAGAGTGAAATGTGCTACAGATACCTGAACAGCCGTTCGTGCTGCCTTAATAAGAGGCCTGAGGCAAGTTCTCCACATCTTCTCTGAAGAAGGCTTTTAATTATGCCACTTGGTGAGGGATCAAGAGCCGCAGAAATAAACACATCACCAATGAGCAAGCAATGAGAGCAGATGAATGGATGAATGTGCTCAGCCATAATGCAAAGTACAAGTTAAGAGTCTGCATACACCCACGCTCTTAAGATGAATGGGTGGGTGTGTCCAAACTCTTTAATGTCACAGTGTGCTTTCAAAAAAATGAATTATTAGAAGAAAAAAAGAAGTCTTAATGCCCGTGAGGCTCAGACTTTTTAGCACAATTTTTTCATTGGAAGCCCAAGAACAAGCTGGAGAAATCTTAAGTTAAAGAAAGTATTTATTGGTGGTCACATGTGAAGTATAGCAGCGCTGGACTCGGAGTGACCGAGCCCCGATATCCAGAAACATTTCATATTTATGTTCACCTTTATCTCGCAGAGGTTGTACCAACACTCAACAAAGTATAATTGGACATTTGCTAGTGATATGAGCAGCCCATCCACCATCTTCGTCATGTTCTTTGGATGTGATAAACAATGTGTGTGTGAGTGTTGTTTTAGGCGTGTAGCTACTGTCCCAGACCTATCTGTCCTAATAGAGACGCTTTATCTGACCCAGTTATTTCATCCCGCTACGTCATCTTAAAGTCTTGGAAATACATTGCCTTTATGCGAGTTAAGTGGAAAAGTACAAACTAGGAACATAGATTATTTAGTAAAATACAGAATATGAATACATAATGTCTAAGAACAAAGCCAATTATAACAGACTGAAGCCGAGTTTTTGCACACTTTCCCTTTTTAACCCTTTAAGACTTTGCATTGTTAAGATATAAAGAATGGCACACACTTTCTAACACAGTCAGCCTGCTGCACACCCACACACCCACACAGATGAAGCCATTTTGACATTTAGTTTGTTTATGAACTCAACAAGACGGGAGACACAATGGCACCTGAAACACAAACCCCAACAACATTAGGGTGTGTGTGTGTGTGTGTGTGTGTGTGTGTGTGTGTGTGTGTGTGTGTGTGTGTACAGACCACACAAGGCATGGCCAGGTGTCGAGGTTGTTTCTGTGAGATAAACTGTGGACTGTCGCCACCTGCTGGCCGACTCCAGAAGTAGTTTAAATGATAATAAAGCAATGAAGTAAAATTACAAAAAAAAAACAACAAATGTAAAACTCTCATCAGAAAAATGTACTTAAAACTGTAAAGAGCCGATAATGGTGCCGATAATGGAGTCTTACTAAAGTATAGCCTAAGCATTGAAGTATGTCACGGCCTACCTCTGTATCACCAACAATAAGTCTAAGAAAAAACACATTTCAACACCAGATGGTTGTACGAGTTATATTTTCTCTTACGTAATGTCGACATGACCTGAGGGGGGTGGAACTTGACATCTTCCCTGCAGCAGATGGAAACTTGAACGAAACTGGTGAGTCTGGCATCCAGTTTTTGCTGACTATTCATTTCCAAGTATTTCCACAGCGGAGGTGGAGAGAGCAAAATAAGCATGACTGATAGATCCAAAATGGACTTTTTGAAGGGAAATAAGGAAGTTAAAATGAACCAGAATCATCCATTAACTACTGTGTGTGCTACAGGGTCAATTATTCAATTAATTAGGTTCCAGTTAAACTCAGTTATTCTGACTCTAAGTCAGGACATGAGTAATATTGTAACGTTATTCTCTTCCTTTGCTGTTTTACTGTGTTTACCTCAAAGTATTACGAAACATGACACACACTTCCTATGTATTTGTGTTATTTCTGGTTATTATCATCAGGGGAGTCCTACCTGGTGTTGCAGGTGAGCTGAAGGTGACGTCACATCTGCACCCTCCTCCTCTTCCTCCACTCTTCCCTCTCCGTTTTCTTCCTCCTTCTCCTTCTTCGCTTCCTCTCCTCCCTCATCCTCTGTTCTCACAGCGTGATTGGCTGATTGGAGGTGGGCGGTGCCAAAGGGCTCCGATGGACAGGACTCATCCTCGATGGTTACTATGGAGACTCTGACCTCATCTTCCTCCTCGCATCCTTCTCTCCCTTGGCACACAGATGAGGAGAGGAAGGAAAAGGAGGCGGCTGAGATGGGCGTGTGTTCATCGATCAGGTCCCTTTGGACTTTGCCTCTCGAGGTAGCCTTCATCATTTCTATCTCTTCCTCCTCGTCTACTCTCCTGTTTGATTTAGTTCTAAGGGATTTGTCATCCTCTCCTCTTCTTCTTTCTTCCTGCTCCAGCGTCCTCTCATCTTCCCCCTCTTTCCTTTTCCAAAGTCCTCCTCCCTCCATCTTTTCTCCACTCCGGTTACCTCTTTATTTTTTCAACCAGCACAGAAGCATCCTGAAGAGACACGAGACATTATTAACAAAACCATCAATAACAACCATCTATTCAGAATTGTTCCCTTGTGGAAACACTAGACTTCAATGAACTATCAAGTCACTAATAAGGATTCTCAGGTAGTAACCATATTTAATATGAATCTTTTTTTTTTTTGCATGCAGCCAGCTAATTTCCCCAAAGAGCTCTATGCTGAGAGTCTATAACCTATTGGATAAGTGCCCCACATTCTGCCAGAACAGTTCTGACCCATTGAAAAATGGCTCTCAAATGTGTCCTGTAATGTAACAAGGTCGTCGTATAAAAATAAAAAAACTAGCAATTTTACTCTCTTTTTGTAAACATGTTTTACAGTCAGTGTCAAAGCCTCCGTGGGAGACGCTGTGGTTTGTAAATGTGTATTTTTGACACAAAAATAATCTTAAACGTGGTCCCTCTTGTAGCACAGAGAGCAGCGTCCCCATTGAAAGTTGGCGTGTGCACCAGAGTGACCCAAGCTTTCCCAGCAGCACATTGTCCTGTTTAACACCGCCTCAGCAGGCTCGCCATCATCCCACACGTTCTGCCGCCATATGTTCCAAAGCTAAACAATGCACACACACCGTCCCCGTGATGGAAAGAGCGGATGATTTATCAGATTTGGCGACATCTTTCATTGTCCCACGACTGGTTTTCAGCTCCAGATGCAGTCACCTGGGAAGCCCTTTTAGGCCTGACACCTTTCTATCACAGCTAGCAAAGGCACGAGGTTTATTACAACAGTCTCTACTGAGGCAAACAACTGGGAGGCTAATGATTTATGACTTACGAGGATCCTGCGACACCATCAACCTCAATAGTTGGTAAAATTGCAATGGGTGCGTCACCTAAAGGAAACATTGTGAAAAGCTGCGTGCTGTTCTAAAGATAGAAATCACGCTCCTTGTTGATTGAAGGAATAGTTTGGGTCGTTCAAGTGAGGTCGTGTGGAGAACTTGTGAGTTTTCAGACCGCAGTCGGAGCACCCTCAGGCTGGAGAATCTGGGAGATTCTGACACGCGAGCCGAGCTCGTAGCTGCTCGGTCCAGGGACAACAAAAAGCGGGACTTTTAACAATCTAAAACTATTCAAACCTCAAAACGTTTTTGCTCTTTGTCACGCAGTTACACGAACTGAGTTCCTGTGACATTGTTGGTTTTGCGCCACAGAACTGCACACTCATCTCAACACCCAGACCGCAGATTGTGCCGCAGCGTGGACGTTCTTTAGTATAAAATAATTGACTGATGCAAAAGCGAATGGGTGAAACAAAAACCCTGCAACACAGAGGTTTGGGTTGTTTTGGATGGCAATAATTCGCTCCTCTGTTCTTCCAGGTCTTAACACTGGTTTGACTTGGCTCAGCAGTGAGGAATCTATTCTGATTCTCCAAAGTGAGAGCGTTCTGACTGCTGTCTCCTGTGCCCCACTTATAGAGATGAAGGCCCGATCCTAACTCCTCTCCTTGGCAGGAAAGGCTGTCCTGTTCCACAGTTGGTACTGTGGCTCAGTGGAAAATCAAGAAGCAGTCAAAGAGTCTGTGGTTGTTGCAGCCATCGTCATGTCCGGAAAGTCTCCGGAACATTTCAGAAGACCTGTGAGTTGGAAGACCTGTGAGTCCTCTTGTGGTTGGTGACGGTATGGAGCTGTTTCTGCCTGATTAGAGTGATCTGGAACACCTGCGCGGACCAACGCGGCTGCGGTCTCGTGAGTCCGCCACAGGTACCCAACAAGCTTGGTCTATACTTGTATTTTGTTCGCATCCTCCGACATTCGCACTCCTCCAAACCCGCTTTGATTTTCGAATAAATGTAGTCTACTACATTACATTTAACTGGCTGAAGTGGGGACATCACCTGTGGATCAAACCAGACAGACTTCTGTAAAAGGTAGAAACTATCATCGTTTATGCACCGCATAATATAGTACCGCATATTTTCCGCTGTTGTTTTTAAATCATTATTCTGTTTTTTGTTTGTTTTGTTTTTTAAAATATCCGTTAATTTCCAATACCACGCCTCGTGCATCTACCGCTGTGTTCAACAGGTGATACCGTTAATTACGTCTCTGAGTGGATGTCGGACAATTGCTTCAACTACCGAGTCGGGACGTGAAGCAAAAACAAACCAACAAAAAGCAGTCACAAAGCACCTGGTTTTGGTTAATTTCCCGCAGTATCACCTTCACAGTTCATATCGGCTCTGAACTAGTAGCGCCAGTTCAGTTTTAATTAGTAAGTTATCTCAATTACGATATTTAAAGCCAACTAACGACGTGTACCTCCACTCAGTTAACCGACCACTGAGGCGAATGCACCCCTTATACAATCAATTATATAAACCGGGAACTCTAATATTGCTAAAAACAAATCACAAAGAGGGGAAGACTTACTTTAAATAACGCAGACTTCTCTGGGCTTGCATGTTAAACACCGGGTTTCCTTTTTTTTTTTTTTTTTTTTCTTTATCAGCTCTTCTTTACCTGCCCGCGTGATGCTCCGCGCTTTCAACTCCAACACGAACAAAGCGACTTTGTACCCGGCTTCAACATTTGAAATGTTTTCACGTCCATTGTCTCATATCGGAAAGAAAACTAACTTTAACCAATACACTCTTTTCTTCTCTTGCACATGGGTCTTTGTTTGGCGCGTTTTGATGACGTCAAGTGTGTTGTATACGCGCCACCAGATTCATTACATGTATTACTCTATAGCTATGCACGCCACTGATTGCTTTTTTTTTTTTTTTTAGCACCAACCAAATTCTATCAATTCTTCCTCTTTAATTTTTTTTTTACAATTTTTTTTTCTTTGCGATGTCGTGATAATATATCAATTTGTTTATTATAGTATTATATTGAAAGAACATGATGTTTAACTTTAGTAAGCTGCTCCTCTTTATTTGACTTATAGGTGGGTGAAGAAATGTAATTGTTAGCAATTATAATACAGAAGGATAAAGGTCAAATGTCGCTTTTCTCAAACTAATCTATGCACCATTCCTCTTCCACAATGGAACATTTTCCCCGTCTTACCTTGTGGTGCTTTTCTTGTTTTGCTTTTGATTCAAAACTGAAAAATCGAGGTAAATTGAGGTTTTCTCAGGGCGAACATGCAATTTCAGATCATGAGTGTTCTCAGTTAAATGACAAAAACATTCAAGAAATCTATCCTGAAGATAGCTTTTAAAATAGTTAATTATTATTTTAATGTATTGCTGTTATTATTTTAAAAAATTCAAACTTTGAATTTGGATGATACTTGTTTCTCAACTTCATAGACCAGTACAGTAACTTTCAAAGTTGGAAGACGAATCTGCCAATGTCTGAAGAAAAAAAAAAATCTGAAAGCCGGGAGAGCTATTGCTAAAGACCACTTCAAAAGATTGTACAAGAAAGTCTGGCTGCTTGGAAGCAAAATATAAAGAAATTAAGCTGGGCTCAGGACAGCTTTACAGTGCTACAATACTTTGGGATTTGGACAGAATCATGTTATCCCTCAAAGCTCTACAGACTCAGCACCTCTTCTGTAAGATAAGATCATCACTAAGGGGTGAAAAGGAAAAAGGAAAACAGGACCCAAAGGCCTTTTAGTTCGATCTGTGTGGATGTTCTGAAGGATCCGGTAACTATTCCCTGTGGACACGGCTGTTTGAACTGTATTATAACCCACTGGGATGAAGAGGATCAGAAGGGAATCCACAGCTGCCCTCAATGTGGGCAAAACTTCAAACTGAGGTCTGTCCTGATTTTAAACAAACAAACAAAAAATTCATTAGACTGCAAAGAACCGGTCTTAAATTGTCAGAAATGGGCCACATGGAAAGGACGCTGTCAAGGAGACGTTATTAAGAAAAGGAAACAAAGGGCCAATTCTTTTTTTTTTTTTTAATATGACGGCCAACAAAGCTTAGCAGAATGGTACAACAGTGAGTGTTTACAGCTATGTGTTAAACGCAGTGGAGGTTTTGTAATGGGTTCATTTCATCCAGTGGATGCTGTCAGGCCAAACTGTCAGATTTTGATTCAGCATGCGGTACCACCTGGAAAGTGTCTCTTTGGCAACT
This sequence comes from Odontesthes bonariensis, assembly GCF_027942865.1. Classification (NCBI taxonomy): domain Eukaryota; kingdom Metazoa; phylum Chordata; class Actinopteri; order Atheriniformes; family Atherinopsidae; genus Odontesthes; species Odontesthes bonariensis. Next base: position 19,519,942 of record NC_134524.1, read on the forward strand.
GCTTCATTCTTCATCACGATAATGATCCCAAAACACATAACCAGCCCAGTAAAGAATAAATGAATTGAAAAAGGCTAAATGGAACACTGTCAGTCAGAGCCCAGACCTACACATTGAAGCAGTGGGGGGTAATCTTGATGGAGAACAGAAGAAAAGGCAGCCAACATCCAAAGAAAGCTTGGGTTCGCTTCAAAATCCCACATCAAAATTCGGGTGATTTTTAAAAAAATAAAATTATAAATCCTGGCCGTGATGCCCACTGAAGCTTAAGGTTAAAACAACATGTTGTTATCAAGGAAAGTTAAAAATAAATAAATAAAATGTAATAAAAAGGAGCAGCTGAAGACCTTTGCACATTACTAAATGTTAATTATGTGTGCACGTGGCTCTAAAGCCGTTTATCACCTGGCAAAGACGGGGAAATGAAGCGGGTGGGGGGTTTCAGCATCTCAGCTCTTCGCCTTTATGTGCTTCCTGGGATTCCGTGTTTTCCTCCCCCACACCCACTCCCTCCCCCAGTGTGGTTGAACACAGTGAGTGCTACGGACAGAAGCTGCTGACTGAGTAGTTTGGGTTTCTTTTGGTCATCTTGCGTTGCATACTTCAGAGCATATCTTATGCCCTCACTTGGCAGTTTTTTGTGTTGTTTTTGATACGTTTCTTTTCTTTTTTTTCTTTTCAGAAAATCTTTTAATTGAAACTTCTGAGTGCCCTCGCGGGGTCTTTTGTTTAAAACCCAGGATCGCGTGACTCCTATCTCTGCAGCTCCTCCTTTTTTCTGAACCATTTTATTTTTTACTTTACAGAGGACAGACGTGCAGGACCGACCTGAGGCTGACAAATCTGTTTTACAGTTTCCTCTGCCGGTAGGCTATGTGTTTTTAAAAGATTTGGTCGTCCCTACCCCGTTTTTACTTTTCCCGATATGTCCACCAGGAGGCACTGTTTTACTACTTATACTTTTGTGGGTCGTGGTTTAAATCGGGTCTATTAAACGGATTTGCTTTCAACAGCAAGTTGACTTTCCCCGGTGCATTTACAATTAAAAGACATTAATGTGTCATGAAATAAACGGTCTTTCAAATCAGAAAAAATATTATAAGCAGGAATGTTACCAATGCATCATGTATTTTTTTTACAGCACAGGAATGATAATGCTTTTAATCCCATGTCATTTTATTCTGACATTGTTAATTATAAATCTGTTGTGACAATCTTTTAGTTTGACCTTTTAACGCCAGACTTGAGTTCATATTTACATGAATATCCGTCATTTAAATGCATCCAGTTTCAGCCAAAACTGTGAAAAGGAATGCTTGTCTGGAGAAAAAGGGGAGAAAAGCTTGACTGCCTTCTCTGACGTCGTTTCTCCGGAGGAAATCATGCAGCAGGATGTGTAGCTGGTCAGCCTACACATTTACGTTCTGCTGTGAATTATGTGGTTGTTTAGCGTCGAGCAGCTCATCATTATCGGGCTTGTAGAATTCACATAGTGGCATATTCCTTCAGTTCATGGAAGCTAATTTAGGTGTGCAGCATCCTGTTTCCTCAACAGTCCTCTGACCCCTGACCCTTTGGCTCATGTACCTCGGGCTTCTTCATTGTTCGTCCCCATCACCTTCTGATCCCGGTCCTGTCTCGAGGACACTAAGCAGTATTTTCTGCATGAAATTGGGAAAATTATCCCATTCGAATGGAAAATAAAAAAACAAAGCTGTGTAATGTAGTCCATTGTGTAACTTTCCTGCGTGTGATGCAACTTACCAGAAATATAACGCTTTTATGTAATGCAGGCTGCCAAATAAATGTTTCTGATCCAGCTGGTTGGCCAAGTTACAACAGCATACTGGTATGCTCAAATACAATGCCCTGTAGATGGTATGCATACTTGAATTGAATCCCTTGTGCTGAGTATGCATGTGCCGGCAGGCGACAGTGGGGAGGAAAAGTCCCTTTTTTAATAGCTCGATACCTCGAGCAGAACCAGACTCAGGAAGGACAGCCATGTGCCTCACCGGGTTGAGGGGGCAGAAACAGGGTTGATGACAATAACGGCATCTACATGCATACAAAGGTAAGAGGGTGTAGAGTGCATTGCTGAGAGTTCAGCGGTATTGGCCTATAGCAGCATAACTACAGGGAAGTTTCTGGGTCACTCGAGCCAGCACCAACTATGAGCTTTATCAAAAAGGAACATTTTAAGCGAGGGAAGGTAAGATGGAGAAGCTGCTGGCTTCCATTACCCATGCCTCACATTCTACTTTTTAGAAACTCTGAGAACCACAAACAAATCTGCAGTCTGGGAAAAAAAGTGCTCCTTTAGGAAAATGCCCAACTATGAGATCTTTAAGACACAAAAGAGGTTTGGTCATTGTGAGCTTTCTAACCATTAATTTGAATGCTGTGCATTGGACAGTGTTCACAAATGCGACTTGCAATATTAAAACATTCAACGGCTGTAAAATTAGTAGCTCTGCTTACACTGCTTATTTGACAGCACATCCATGTTAAAATCTCTCTCCAATTAAGCCCACTAGCCAGTACCCGGGCTCTGGATTTTTAAGCATTGCGGTCATAGGGTTTGTTGGTTCTGTTGGTCTGCATAACCTTCCCCCAGCCCCTGACCTAAGCAGTTCTTTGCTTTGGACCAACAAAGAGTACTGATGCATCAATGGAGAATGTAAAAGAAATGTGGACCAAGAATGGATCCTTGTTGAATCCCAGAGAGAATCTTCTATCTGTTGATTTAAAATTACCTTTCATGAGGTCGAGAATGGCGCGCAGAAATGTCCCGTAAAGTGTTCTGATCACCCTCGGTTGCACTGCGTTATCATTCTTAAATGGGTTGAATTGGTTTGAATGGTGAAATGCTGGCTCTCTGAACTATGTTTCAGTCAATCTTTGAGGGAACTGGAGCAAGGAAGGGTGAGGATTAGTCGGATAAACACAAACCTCTTTGTTACAGCTTCTGTCTCTAAAACCTGTTCGGATTGGCCCGCAGTTTGTTTCAAAATGGTACATTGTGAGGCAGCTGCTTCTCCTTTGTTTTAGGGATTCTATAGAGTTGTATCTACGAGGCAGGAATTATTCCAATGGTTTTATGGTGCTGTCATGAAGAAAAGGGAGATTATTACATGGTTCATGTAATAACTGTTTTATATTGTTCTTCTCCCTTAGATCTGCAGTTTGAAGACGAGTGGTGAAGTGCCAGAGCTGACAGGACCCTGCAGAAACGCACATTATTTAGATCGGAGGTCAAACTAGTTCAACTTAAAGAGATTCAGTCAGCTGTTGCCACTCAGAGGTGAAATGGAGCAGAAAGAAGCTCACTTGGAAGAATCCATCTCATGTTCAATCTGTTTGGATCTACTAATGGATCCGGTGACTGTTCCTTGTGGACACAGCTACTGCATGAACTGTATTAAAGCATACTGGGATAGAGAGGACCAGAAGGAAGTCCACGGCTGCCCTCAGTGTGGGCAGACCTTCAAACCGAGGCCGGTCCTGATGAAGAACATCATGCTGGCAGAGTTGGTGGAGGAGCTGAAGAAGGCTGGACTCCAGAGTTCCCCAGATGTTCACTGCTATGCTGGACCTGAAGATGTGGCCTGTGATGTTTGCACCGAGAAGAAGTTGAAAGCCATCAAGTGCTGTCTGGTCTGTCTGGCGTCTTACTGTGAGAAACACCTTAAGCTTCATTATGAATCTCCTGCTTTTGAAAAACACAAGCTGGTCGACCCCTCTGAGAAGCTCCAGGAGAACGTCTGCTCTCGTCACGATGAGGTGATGAAGATTTTCTGTCGCACTGATCAGCAGATTATCTGTTATCTCTGCTTAATGGATGAACATAAAGGCCACGAAACAGTCCCAGCAGAAGCAGAAAGGACTGAGAAGCAGAAGGAGCTCGAGGGGAGTCGACAACAAATCCAGCAGAGAATCCAGGGCCGAGAGAAAGATGTGAAGCTGCTCCAACAGGAGGTGGAGGCCATCGACGGATTCACTGATAAAGCAGTGGAGGACAGTGAGAAGATCTTCAGTGAGCTGATCCGTCTCATCCAGAAAAGAAGCTCTGATGTGAAGCAGCAGCTCAGATCCCAGCAGGAAGCTGAAGTGAGTCGAGTCAGAGAGCTTCAGGGGAAGCTGAAGCAGGAGATCTCTGAGCTGAAGAGGAAAGACACCGAGCTGGAGCAGCTCTCACACACAGAGGATCACAGCCAGTTTCTACACAGCTACCCCTCACTGTCTGCACTCAGTGAGTCTACACACTCATCCAGCATCAAAGCTCGTCCTCTGAGGTACTTTGAGGATGTGACAGCAGCTGTGTCAGAGACCAGAGATAAACTGCAGGACATTCTGAGAGAGCAGTGGACAAACGTCTCACTGGCAGTGTCCGAAGTGGATGTTTTACTGCCAAAACCAGAACCAACGAACAGAGCTGGATTCCTAAAATATTCATGTGAAATCACACTGGATCCAAACACAGCATACGCGCATCTGTTGCTATCTGAGGAGAACAGAAAAGCAACATATATGAAACAAGAACAGTCTTATTCGAGTCATCCCGACCGATTCACTGCTTGGCATCAGGTTCTGGGTAAAGAGACTCTTAGCGGACGTTGTTACTGGGAGGTGGAGTCCAGACGGGGAGGAGTTCGTGTAGCAGTCACATATAAGAATATAAGAAGAGCGGGGCGCTTAAATGAGTGTTTGTTAGGGTGCAATGACAAATCTTGGGCATTATGTTGCGACAAAAACAGTTACACATTTTGGCACAACAATGTTAAAACTCCGCTCTCGGGTTCTCAGTTCTTCAGAGTAGGAGTGTACCTGGACCACAGAGCGGGTGTTCTGTCCTTCTACAGCGTCTCTGACACCATGACTCTCCTCCACAGAGTCCAGACCACATTCACTCTGCCGCTCTATGCTGGACTTCTGTTTTACTCTGACGGAGACACAGCCGAGTTAATCAAACTGAAGTAGTCCGAAGTCATTCAAGGGACATCTGGATAAAACGTGTACCGTTGCGACATTTCTTCATAGCATAGAAACACAACTGAAAGCTGTGACATGTAAAGAGTTAAAACTTTGGAAAAAGTGTAATTTTGTATACTATTGATTAGATTTTACCAACTCAGGGAGGTTAGCTTTTCTACAAAATTAGCAGATATAGTGATGGCAAGACCAATTTTATTATACTGCTGATTTATTTTGTATACTGTGTATTTAAAGACAAGAAAAAAAACAAGCAGACACTCATATATACTTGCATCTACAAACCAGACACTGGTAAGAAATAAGTGACACTCGGTATATCAAATACTGTGTTATTGAGTTAAATGCAGGGAGCAAGTCAGAGTTGTACTGGAGTGCCAAACTGTAAAATGCTTTATGGATTGTAAGGAGCATATAAAAGGTGCTTTTGAGTCAAGTTAGAAGCCTATGAAGTGACGTCTGTACTGGAATTGTATTGAAATTTCAGGGGTGGCTCAATTGTGACTTGAAAGAAGTGTGCTTCGCTACATATGAATGGGAATGTTAATGGGATATCCTGTTTGCAACTTGTACACATCATAATCCAACTGTTGTCTTGTTTAGATTAAGGTCAATTATTGGAATATTTCTCTGCGAGGAGAGCTGTTGCAGTGCTACGATTGGCTCTGAAATACTATGTTTATTGTCGGAAACATAACATCCAGTAGTTTATAGGCAATTTTTATAGGCATTTTTGTACAGATTTATTAATATTTTCCAAGTAATTGATAAAGCAATGGTAAGAAGAATGCAAAGAAGTACACATTGGAAAAGATTGGTGGGAATGCGATCAAGCAAATACCTACGTTTGGTTGTGCTAAATTGTATTTTTAACTATTAAGTTTTGTAGTAGATGTGAATAAAAAGCCTAAAATAATCAACTGTAGGGCTGTTTGAAGTGTGAAATGTTTGCGTGGGTTGTTTAACGTCTCCTAAATGCTTTTTCAGTTTAAGCAAGAATCGCAATTTGAGCCGATCCTTTGGCGTCAGCTTCTCTTGATTTAAGTTAGGATGTGTATCACTGGCCGTGTATATGTTGTAGCCTTTTTTTTTTTTTGTATGAATTATTACTATTATTTTTAAACACTTTCAATAAACTTTAGAAAAAAAAAAAAATTAAGCTGAGAGGCAAATTACCACAATTTTGATGATGTCTTTAGGAGAGGTTATTTGGAGCTTTATTGAAACGTTGGTATTTAGCAACAAATTATTTGCGATTTGCTTACACAGTTGCAATTCCTACAGTGATACTTGAAAGCTTATTGGGGGGAAACGCTTCCCTAAGGGCAAATATTAAATTGCGTAATATTCTCAAGATCAGTACACTGATCAAAATGAGTGAAGAAATGTTTTGTTGTGTTATTGGTTTTTTTTTTACCAGCACACAGCCTTTCTCCCTCTGTGTGCCTCCTATTTCTCGATGGGTTTTGTGTTTCAGCAGCCAATCTGGCAACCTGTGACTGGATGTATTCTTGGTGGTTCTTAAATCGTAAAGTACATACAATTGATTAACACAAGTGATCTTATTAATTCACAAATATCTTGTATACCATGTCAAGAATTTATTATATATATATATATATATATGAATTTTTTTTCAAGATTCAGACTTCAACTATCATGAATGAAACCTGCTGATTTCTGTTGTATAATCAAAAATAAACTATTAAAAACTTATATTTGGATGCTACTAAGTATTTCTACATTCCAGTTCTGTGTAAAAAAAGCTGTCTATAAGCCTTAAAGCTGTCTATGAAGGCGGTGGACAAGCGCCTGAGCCACATGGTAAAGTAGGAGGTAGAGGGATGGTTGAAAATGGAGGGCAGCAGCATTGTTTGATTTCTGGGTAAAGTTTGGTAATGGTTACAATAAGAAGACACTGTTCCAGGAAATACTCTAAATTCGGAGTTTTCAGTTGGTTGTAAAGTTCTTCTGTTTGATGCATATCTCCATTTTGTTCCAGCTTCCCTTTCTTGAATGTTCCTGCCTGTGGAACAATGTTGGTCAGTAAAAGTTTGTCACCTCTGGTGAATGCGTAAGCGTTTGTGCAGCTGAAATTAAAAAGTAAAGGAAGTAATTACTTTTCTCTGTAGAGTACGTGAAAATCCTTGCCCAGAATTTAACAGCAGTGACTTAAAAACAGATCAGCACTAAAATAACCCCCCAAAAATAAAAATAGACACGTTACTTGGTGGGATTTGTTAACTGTTGCAGGAAAAAATTCATTCAACTGAGTGGAAATTAGGCTTAATGACAAAAGGGTTTCTTTCCCCTTCTGTCAGTGACGGATCCAGAACCTCCTGGAAAGATTCCTACAGACAGAAAGTTCAGCAGACACGTTCTGACGTCTCCAATGGGAGTTCATCATTCGTCTGCGTCAGTTGTTGTCAGCTCACGTTCGGCGTTCTGAAGTGAACGTGTTCACCGGACAGTGCAGCTGTGTGATAAGTGGAGTTCAGCTGGTCCCCTCCCCCGTCCATTTGATTTGTCAGTTCCAGAAGCCAAAAGCAAAATTACTTTCCAGATTGCTGTCATTTCCACAGCTGCCTCAACAATGGCAGGATAGCACAGCCTTAGATGGCAGCTTACGTGGCTGCTACAGATGGAGAGGAGGTGGCAGAGGGCGAGTGGTCAGGTTGGTGGCGACGTGTCCTCCTCCAGAACGTCAGAGAGCCCGAGACAAAGCTGAGAGAAGGATGGACGCTCTTCTGGTCTCTGCAAACAGAGACGCATTTATTTCCAGATGCAGTTCTTTTTCAAAGTAAAACAATTTCAGAAATTTGCAAGGAAACGCATCGGGTGCGTTAAACAATGCTTGCTTAAAGAAATAAATGCGTTTTTACTGAACTGAGTGGTTGTCTCTGGTCTCTGCTCCTAACATTGTTAGAAATTGGCCTACTATAGTGTATTGGCCTCAAACTAGAAATCCTGCCATCTAGCTGTGTATCTGGGAGCTAGCTAACTAACTGTCTGGCCTTCATCGCAGAAATCCATCCCCTGTTGATGCCAGAATGTGCAGGTCTTTGGCTTTGCAAAAAAAAAAAGTGCGTTCAGCTAAAACGTTGCACCACCAAAATATCTGGCAACATGCCAGCATAGAGAATCAGATTCATGCTCAGTGGACTGATGAGCCTTGTTAACAGTTTTGTACAGTCTGCTGTACCGTGTGAGCTTTTTTGGGGATCCAGCAGAGCATCACTGAAATCTGAGGCCTACAGACTGTCTCAGAGAGAGAGCCAGAGGACAGTAAGGGGATTCATTTTGGGCAGAAGTGCAGTGACAGAAAGTTTAGGATCACTACCAACACCTGCCTCATTTTTCACCTGGTAGTTTTACAACTTTTACCAGAGGCAGCTTGGATCAACAGATTCACCAACACAATGCTGCCCTGTTGGTGTGCTCACTGGTGGAAATCCGGGTTGAATTCTTGGCGTGAGATTGTAAATTGCACGATTTAACGATGCACCACTTAATTATGCTTCTAATTCTTGGGCATGTCCTGACTGTGGAGTACTCAAAGCTGTAATTCCTGAATAATAGATCCATCTGAAATCCTCGTTTATGTTTTCTGGGAACTTGGCATAATTCCGAGACTCCAGTTCTGCAGCTTACATATTCACAGCTGTAAGCGTGATTTATAAATTATAAAGACTATACTGCTTGGGCTGAAAGAGCTCTAAATTTAGCCTCAAATATTCAGGATTAAGTGACCAGATGCAATATTTAAATCAATCTTTGTGCTCAAAACAGCAACCCGGTCAGATTCAGAAAGTAATATTATAATAGTAAAAAGGAAAGAATGCGGTGAAAAGCTCAAAATTGATTAAAAAAAATCTCATTGTGAATTTACAAGAAAAAAAACAGATGTTAAAGGACATAAAGTTGTCATTTTACAAGTAAAACTCAAGAGTTGTTAGATACCAAAATTGAACATTAAAAGCAAATAGAACAGACTCACCTGATCACTGTGTGGGTAATTCAAGTGAGTCTGTTACACACACGGGATCTTCACGACCCACCAGGTGTGAACGGCCTTTCAACAACTTAAGCCTGGTTTATAGTCGGTAACGCAAGACGCAACAAAAGCCCTGGCGCGGTTGCAAGCCCCCCCTTGCGTGCTTGCGTGTGTCACCTCAATTTTCTAAACTTTACGCAAGCACAAGCCACTGGCTGTGTTCGAAACCGCCTACTACTTGAAAACGGCATACTCATCGATCTGACAGCATGCAGAGCGTTTACACACAGTGCACTTCACTCCTGCCCGAGCCCAAATCAGCCGGCCTGAAAAGCTGATTTCCCTTAAGCTATAAACTCTGTAAATATATAACTTTAGCAACATTTGAAACATTTTCAGGCGAGAAAGTAGTCGTTTAGACCCCCAAGGTGTTGAAAATCTGACAAAATACCGGCTATTTACAAGAAGAAGAAGCATGAATCCACTCGAAGAGGTCCTGGCGGTGAATTTCCTTTCATCATAGTAGGCTTGCCATTGAAAAAACCCGCTACTCCATCTACTGTCCTGGCGGTGAATCGCCACGCAGCACACGCAAGCGCCGACAAAGCAAAATGAAGCATAAACGTCTCGAGCCATTAACATACGCGCAAGGGCAGTTAAAAGAAGTATAACTCAGCCTTAAAGGCAACGCCAGGACCTCTTCGGCAAGTCTCTCTTCGAGTGGATTCATGCTTCTTCTTCTTGTAAATAGCCGGTATTTTGTCAGATTTTCAACACCTTGGGGGTCTAAACGACTACTTTCTCGCCTGAAAATGTTTCAAATGTTGCTAAAGTTATATATCTACAGAGTTTATAGCTTAAGGGAAATCAGCTTTTCAGGCCGGCTGATTTCGGCTCGGGCAGGAGTGAAGTGCACTGTGTGTAAACGCTCTGCATACTGTCTGATCGATGAGTATGCCGTTTTCAAGTAGTAGGCGGTTTCAAACACAGCCAGTGGCTTGCGCTTGCGTAAAGTTTAGAAAATTGAGGTGACACACGCAAGCACGCAAAGGGGGGGCTTGCAACCGCGCAAGGGCTTGCGTTGCGTCTTGCGTTACCGACTATAAACCAGGCTTCAGAAACCCTAACTCCTCGCCAACTACTGTTAATGACTCAAGTTACCTCTTTAGTCTTGGAAATTCAGACTTATTTTTCTGACCTTTCTGCCCCTTCACACCCTCAGATAAACAACACGTTAAACTTCCATAACACACATCTCAAGGTAAAACGGAAACAGACGTTTGTTCTCTCACCTCGTGCCAACACATCTGCATGATGTCGTACAAGGCGGGCGTGGCCATTTTGGGCCTGTAGAGGCGGTGACCCTGAGATATTAAGGTGACCACTTCGTGATTGGGACTCTGCTCGAATGGCATACGCCCCTCTGTGAACACCTCCCACATCAAAACACCTGGACACACAAACGTATGCAGGTTGCATGAGGGCATCTTTTCTGGTAGAAAGTGTCGACGTACACAGCGGATTTCAGTTATGGACAAACTAAACTCGCATTGTGCTCCAGCAGACCTGAGGCTGGCATAGATGTGAGGTTTAAACTGAACTATGTTATCTGTGGATGGCTCATTGGCATTAACGCGTGCTCACCGTAGGACCAGATGTCCGACTTGCTGCTGTATTTGCAGAAGTTGAAGACTTCAGGAGGCGACCACTTTACAGGAAACTTGGCGCCCGATGAGCTGGTGTACTGGTCATCCAACACGTATCTGCATGGGCAGCATTTAAGTGACATCAAAGCGTAACGTTTCTCACAACTCACTCGATGCAAGTCATTCTGAATGAAAAAAGAAACAATAAGCAAAGTCGAGTCAAACACGTACCTGGCCATACCGAAGTCCGACACCTTAACCACCAGAGCGTCATTCACCAGGCAGTTTCTGGCAGCCTTCAAAAGACAAAAGACAAAAAGAAAAAAAGAGGTTAACTGGAAGGAATATGAACAACTTGATCACCTTACTGCTGAAATAAAAGCTTCCGTGGTGCACGGGTAGCATCCACGGAGGACCGACAAAGGTGACGTTACCAGGTCTCTGTGGATGAAGCCGTTGGCCTCCAGGTGCTCCATGCCCTCGCAGACATCCAGGCAGATACTCAGCAGGGACCCCTGGCTGAAGCTGCCCCGCCGCTGCCTGAGGAAGTTAAGCAGGCAGCCGTACTCCATGAACTCTGTGACGATATAAATGGGCTGGCGCTGAGTGCACACCCCGTACAGCTGCACCAGCTTAGGGTGGGACAGTTTCCTGGAAAAACACACACACAAAAAAGCAGTTACTCAGTCAATCATTTTGGTAAATAATTGTTGGATGATGGTTAAAGATGGTTAAAGCCTCCAAAACGTGTATGCATTTTTGTCATATCTGATACTATGTAGAGTTTTCTTAATTTTTGTCACTTTGACTTGGGAAATCTTAGTAACAACCTTTAGCATATTCATATTCAAAGTTTTAGTATATCTGTCACCTCATAATCTGTGTTAGTTTTTGCTGCCTCCAACTGAAGGTGACTGATGTTTAGGATCCCTATTTATTTATTCTTTCCATTTCTTTCCAATCACGCCTGCCTGCCTGCCTGCCTGCCTGCCTGCCTGCCTGCCTGCCTGCCTGCCTGCCTGCCTGCCTGCCTGCCTGCCTCCCTCCCTCCCTCCCTCCCTCCCTGCCTGCCTGCCTCCCTGCCTGCCTCCCTCCCTCCCTCTCCTTACATCATGACTTTGGCCTCCTCGATGAAGTCCTCCTCGTACATGGCTCCCTCCCTGATGGCCTTGATGGCCACTTTGTGCTGAGCCCGCCACTTGCCGAGTCTAACCTGGCCGAAATAACCGCTGCCCAGCTCCTTCATGAAAGTCAGCTCGCTTGGGTTGATCTCCCACTTCTCTGCAGGGAAAATATTTCAGAGGCAAGATGGAGAATATAGAGGCACTTTAGGGGGAGGGTGAAAAAAATGCACTGTCAACCGTTGCAGCTCACCATAACTAAAGCCAGCAGTGGACGGAGCGGACTTGTCTTGTTTTCCTACAGGATACCTCAGCCTGGCAACCAGACCTGAAACAGACGTGAAGAAAGATCAGATTTACACAAATGTTTCATGAGACAGTGTGGACGGTTGTTTGTCTCGTTTAGCTCCGTGTGGCACTGTGATGGACTGGCGACCTGTCCAGGGTGTACCCTGCCTCTCGCCCAGTGACAGATCCTATCAAAGTAACGCAAAGTCATGTAATAGGTGTAATTGGTAGTGATAAACCAAACTATGGAAACATAATAACCCTTTTTTTGTTGCCCTCTGCTTAATTAATGACACATTTCAGCCTCTTTTTTCTCCAGCCTGCACGTTTAAGAGCTTTGGAATGGCCTTTGAGAAGCCTATTCCTGAACTATTCCTGAAGACTACTTAAAGAAGTGACAACAAAGCTTGTCTAAGAGGGTTCAAGGCTGTGTTGGAGAATAAAGGTGCTCATAACAAATACCGACTTTCAGGCACATTAGAATTATACAAACTCTATTTTTGTCTTATCTTCTGCATGTGCTATTTACTGTATGTTTGGACATGCTTCAGTGAATCACCGCATTAATTTCCCATTTTCCTGGTAACATATGAATGAAGTCTCCCTATCAATGCTGTGTGTGTGTGGGTTACCTGCTGCGTTGTGTTTGTGGTACTCGATCAGCTCAGGGATGGTGCTGAATAGGTGTTTTTCGGCCAGATAAAAGAGTTTGGGGAAGGCTTGCGTCTCCTTGATGTGATAATGTTTTATAGCGGCGCTCCCCTCCCTGCAGACACAACAATACAACAACACAGCTTTTACAGCATGAAAGAATGCGGAGGCCATCTTCTCCAAGCAGACTTAAGTTTTCTTTGATGTCTATTCAACAGGAAGATTAATTGGCACACTCTCAAACAAAGGGGATTTTCCGTGTCAATTACTATGAATATCAGATCTGCAAAATGAACAATGCATTGGTGTCGGTCTGAGATACCACGAAGAGACACGGGGACAGCCCGAAAAATGGGAAAAGTTCTCCTTTAAAAGACTTATGAGACTGATAAAAAAAGCAACACGAACCGGTTAAAAAACAGAAGTTCTGAAAGACGACAAAAAGCAGCCCGAACAGGAAAAAAAACAAGTGCAATACCGATCCAAAACCAGTGTGAAATAAGTCTAAACCTGGTCTAATTCCAATCCAACTCAGCCTGGTATTAATAGAAGAGGTAAAACACGATGAGACAGGCTCTATCCACAGCAGAACTGTTCACTGAGATGCTTAGAACAACCCACTGTCTCGTTACTACCTTGCAAAATGGCGAGTGTACATGATGGGAACAGGTGCCGTTTTAAAGGAAAAGCGCGCTTAAAGCAAATAATGATTTAACTTAGTTTCCCTTATTTCTGTTGGGCGTTCCCTTATTTCTAATCGTTATAAAAGGCCGTCTGCCAGGAAGAAAAACATTTTAAAAAACTGAACTCTTTGTGCCAGCTCCGCCCATAACAGCAACGCAGATTTAACGCCAAATTTCACATGACAGGACACACACACACATTACCCTGCGATAGACTTGGCATAGAGAGACACTGTGTATGTTCCAGGGGTGCTGGAGTCTCTGACAATGAAGGCTCCCTCTTTGTCCTGCAGGGGGAGACACAGAGACACAAACAGAGGCTGAGAATGACATGAGATTTCTAAGCATTATATCTTTATGTATTTTAACAGATATATCTGTTGACTTTATGGACAGTTGCATATTAAAAGGTCCACAGCATGATGCTTAAATTGTAAAAAAACTGATCTAAGATGAGCCCAGACCATGAATCTGGATGGTTCTGGAAATAATGATCACGGCTTATTTTTATCGTTCAACTGTTATATTTTCTAACTTTTTGTATTTGTGGAAAAATTCACTGCTTTTTAAGATTTCTCATTGGCATCCAAGTCCTTTTCTTTATTTGAGAGATGAGCAGAGAAACATTGCTGCAAAAAGAGGGGAAGGCAGGAAATCCCTGCCAGGAAAATTGTTGTTTCTCTTCATTTAACACCGCAGGAACAACAACTAAATGATAGAAGAAGAGAGTCTACAACAACAGATGCAGTGAGATCGGAGGGATTTTAGCATCAAAGAGGTGCTTATACGAGGAGCACAGAAAGACAAAAAAGAAACGAGAGACTAACCTCTTTCCTCAGCAGCTCCTCGGCCTTATTCCTGTTGACTTGTTTACTGTACCACCTGAAACACATAAACAAACAGCTGTAAAGCACGAGACTCTAGTGCATTAGTGCCAACGGAACTGCCAACTTGCATACCTGTAAAAAGTACGATTAATGCTGGGGGGTATATACAGGTTTTACAGCAGCATATGCTTCCATCCATGTGACGCATTTTTCAGGGAAGGCCTTGCATATTTCAGCAAAACGATGCCAAACCCCAAACTGAGAGCTGGGGTTGTATATGCTGGTCTGGCAAGATCACGTCTGTGATCCGGCTTTGTTCCTCAGTATCAGGGTTATGTTCTTCGAGGGGAAAATAAATGCTCATTTTAAGAAGAAACTCTAGCCTGGGCGAAAGCCGACTGTTGACTCCGTCAAACAGTCTGGGAAAACCCATGAGGAATCCGTTTCCATGGAGGGTGGGACCTTACTCAGCAACTTAAATTCATTGGAGTTCCCTTAACCAATCAGTAATGTTTAGAAAGGACGTAGGTTATGCGCCGAGGTTCATGCTTACTCTCGCGAGGCTCTAGCTCGCGAATCACGCTTCCCACATCCGCTTTCATTATACCGGTACCATTTGATAAATCAAACTTTTCCCAAAGCCAGTTGGAAGGAGAGCTACGACATCCTTGCCACTAACAAAATTGACGAGGCATTCCTCTTGCTCTTGTTTTAATTGGGTAATGCTCTCCAGAGTTGAGACAACTTCATGGATAGCTTCTAGCGTTCTTCCGTCGCCATGTTTATTTCCGCTGCGGTTGAACTACAATTATATGGACTACAATGGACTCCGCGCGTGAGTTCTGCGTCACCACTCGCAACTGTTTGCTGATTGGCAAAACACTGAGCGAACCGAGGTAGGGGGATTTGGCCAGACTATGTGCGGAGCCAAAATCTTTGGGCGGAAGTACGTAGGATGGCGTCGCCAGGCTAAAGAAACTCAAGAGTCGTGACCAAACCCTCCCTACATTCTGACAGCCGTTCAACGCACACTCCCTCATCAGGTTGACTTTGGAGACTTGGGGTCAGAGTCTCCTCTCCTCTGATTGGTCAATCTCTCGTGCCACACTTCAGTCCAGCAGGTCCAGTTGGTGATGGCAACAGTATTAACTGGAGCAATTGTGCACAGCAGAAGGAGCTGTCTGAAGCTCTAGGACAAAGAGCACTTAAGAAGCCTGTAACAGTAGTAGCTTTACATTCAATTTTAGCACTACTAGTACGATGTGCAGTAATATTGTCTCCAGCTGTTGTCATGGTGCTGGGTAAGCAGTGGGAGCTGCGGTGGCATTAGCAGGAATTAGAGAACAGTTGTGACAACTGAAGACAAAGACCAGCATCACAGGTTTTAGTAGCTGATGTGATCGTGGCTGTGGGGGTATTTCAAGGTGGTGGAGGTGAAGCAAAAATGACACCACTTCCTGTTTTTGCAACAGGAACTGGGGCTCGACAGATAAGATTTGAATCGATGCCGATGATTTTGAGGATCCTTAACAATGAGGGACCCGTAATCCGCATGAGAAGGCCCATTTTTTTTCACATTAAACCCCATCCTGTTCAAACACAGCGCTCAGCTTGCATGCTTATCAGGTCCCACTCAAACCGAACAGCTGAGGAAAAATTAATGATGCATACCAAATTCAAACTTGGGAATCGGGAGGTTAAAAAAAAAAAAAATCGACTTAAATTACACAGACCAATCAGAGGAGAGGTGTCAAGACCCTTGCGTCGCCTCAAGAGTCTCAAAAGTCAACCTGGCTAGTGAATGCGTGTTCTCGCGCCTTTGTGTCTGCAATTATTGACATAAATAAATGCCTTGGAGGATGTGGAAGGAATGCTCGGACTCTGTGTTTTAAGCTTGTTGCTCTTGTTTAAAAGACGCCAACGCAGCTGTTAGCCTGAGATTTGACACATAAAAACATATCAGATGTTGGACTTGCAGCTCAGTCGCTCACTGACAGGAGATCAGTGATAGTTTATCATAAAGTATGCAGGTTGCAGACAATTGAATTCAGCCGGCATTAAAGATGAACTTTTCAACCACTGAAAATGATTGTCAGACTTACACATACTGCACCAGGTTTCCGGACTTCTTCTCTGTCACATAGTTACTTGGGATGTAGCCTTCCTCGCTGTGAGACACGAACCAGCCACCGGGACATAAAAGAAACACACAAGCAGTGAGAAAAAGCTGGCAAAACACACACAAAAAACCATATGAGCAGCTAATCAGGAACACGCTGGGATTGGGACTCCCAACAGTGTGAAATATTGAGCAACAGATATTCAACTGGGCGAACCTGCAACGTTAAACCATCATTAATCAGACAAAGTTACAATCTTATAAAAGTAGGAAATGACTTTACTAAAACAAATACTGCTTGAAGCACCTTAATTAAAGCAGAAATCTGTCCTTTGTTTGCACTGCATGCAACGCATATACGTAAAAGACGGACGCAGCCACCACGCCACTGATTTCTTTGTAGGAAACGCTTACGAAGCTTGATGTTCAGGATTTTGCGTGTCGCCATCTTTTCATCATAATTTTTATTCTATACTATTTCTCTGTCTCATCAGTCACAAGGAGGCACACCCTCCTTTATCATTCTTGAAATGGCTGAAGCACGCCAGCATTTTAAAAGCCAGATCATACTGACCAGGCTCCACAGAGATGTCATTTGAAGGCATTTAAAGTGTCACGCGCAGCGTCGCGAATGTGTAAACGAGACGCTTCCACAGGAGAGCTGCGGAAGCAGTTCTTGTAGAATTAGAACAGCGCTCTCAGGGCTTGAGTTTGTAGCCCCGCACAGGATGGCCACGCCCTCTGCTCTTCCACAAGCACATGACTCAGTTTGGTAAGTTTCCTTTTTGAAACTGAAAGATGGAAGACTGATTCACCCTCCAGTAACCTTTTTTTTTCTCTGACATGTTTATTGGGTGTAACCTGAACTCTCGCAGGCTGCAGATGAATCATTTTCCACAAGTTTTTTTGAAAAACTGCTACTTCGTCATACAGGCCACACCCTTTTGTGGCTGATTAGATTTGTCTTGTAAAGGTGTCATGTGTATTTCTATTTACATCTGATGGATGTGCTCACACTTGTTTCAGTGAATCAGCCTTTTTTGAAAAAGGCCGGTTTGTTTTTGTCAGCCCAGTGTTGAAGATGAAGAAGAAACATGACAAACAAATGTGGACCCTTATGGAGTCAGAGTGGAATGACTTGTTCCCAGCGATCAGCACCTTGCTACAGTGTTTGGTGTGCCACACACTTTTCTACTGTATATATTTTCCACAAGGTGCCACGAGAGGCCGCAACGAGCCAAATTTACACTCAAGCTTTGACAAATAAGCTCCCTCCCTCACGCCAAAGTGACTTCTGGGGTGTTAAATCGAATCTGCGATGGTCTGCGATTTGATAAAACTATACTTTCGGACTAAATGTCTGTGTTTAGAAACATTCTGCGTGAGCTTCTTTTATGATCAAAGTTACGACCCATGGTTCATATACACTCACCCATGCCCGTTGCGCGCCCTGTACCAGTTGATGTCACACTTATCCAGGACGACGTACTCGCCTCCTCTCACCAGACTCAGGTCGTGCGGTTCGGTCGCCGGGAAGTCGTAAAGAGCCACCACCACCTCCTCGTCGTCCTCGTCTTCATCCCGATCTTCGTCCTCATAGTCCTCAGCGTCCTGGGGGGTAGGAGGAGGGGGCCGGCGCTGGAGGAGGACGGAGGAAGTGCGTGTGAGTTTCGGATGCGGATAAAAATGGCGCATTACTCGTGAATCTGTAGGTGTGTGTGTTTGGTGATTACTCACTCTGATTTCCTTTCCAGGAATCGGGGGTAAAGGTTTTCTGGTGACTGAAAAAGAAGAACAGAAATTGGAAGTCAAGCGCAACGCTTGAACATGTGCTTTTTCTGTCTTATCTGCACTTTTATCGTTGTTAGATTCCTGCACCTCCTTGTTACTGTTGAAAGCACAAAGAGCAAAGAGCAAGTGATTTTACGCTTCCCTTAATGTCAGTGACAAACTGACATTAAGGGGTCTTTTATCAGGGTCTTTTATCAGGATCCTTTTACAACAAAGTACAAATACATTGTGAATGCACTTAGTAGACTTTTCAAGTACACTTTCAGAGAATATAAACCTAGCAGAGCTCTTAGATCCAAGGACTCAGGTCAGCTGGTCCAGTCCAGAGTCCAGACTAAACATGGAGAAGCAGCATTTAGCTGTTATGCTGCAAACAAGTGGAACAAACTGCCAGTGGAGATTAAACTTTCACCAAATGTAGACATTTTTAAATCCAGGTTAAAAACATTTCTTTTCTCATGTGTCTATGCATGAAATCTGCACGATATCTTTTAATTTATCTAGACTGTTGCCTGTTTTTAAATTCATTTAAATTATTTTATTTGTTTTTCTTTATATTATTTTATGTATTTTAATGCTTCTTCCACTCCCTGCTGCAATGCTTTTATTTTACGTAAAGCACTTTGAATTGTTTTGTACATGAGATGTCCTATACAAATAAATTTGATTTGATTTGATTTGACTTTATCTGCATTTTCCATCCGTTGTATATTTTAAACAAAGAGGCTTTTTAATTAGAGTTTTAATGGACAATCACGTGAATTCAAATCTAAGCTTTTATTTATCAGGACCGAATAAAAAAATCCCTCGGTCCTCACAAGGTCTTAGAATTACAAAACTTGCAGCCTCACACAAAACAACGGGACATATTCCACCGAGCCATTACTTATTGAAAGGAAAAAGAATATATGAAAAATTCGCAGCCAGGTGCCGCTAATTAAATAAACTTCATCAACTGATCCTTGTCAACCGTGAGCACCTCTATAAAAGCAGAAGTTTTTCGCAAGTTCGCCGGTTCTGGAGCATGCAGGTGGGTGTTGACAAAGTGTCGAGGAGGAAAGACATCAAAACAGTTGCCAATTGTCCCAAATGTGGATGACCCAGTAAGTTCACCCCAAGGTCAGACCGTGCAATGTCAAAAAAGTTAGTATGAGGCTGTATGTTTTGTGGGTTTTTTTGCCTTTAAGTTTCAAGCAGTTGCAACGCTTTGGGTAAGAGTTGTGGGACAGGTGTGTGTGTGTGTGTGTGTGTGTGTCTGTCTTACTGTCTCCAAACAGGTTGTACTCTTCACAGCCCAGGGCCTGTTTTTCTGTTTGCCGACAGCAGAGCCACAGCCCCTCCAGCCAGAACTGGGGGTGGAACTTCATGAACACCAGCGGGTTGTCTTTGATCTCTAGATGCAGCAACACAGCAACACAACAGCATGAGAACGCTCCTCATGCCTTTTCTGCTGAGGTTATCCTGGTACGTGTCTTTTACCTCAAAAACGATTTTCTTTTCCGACACGCTGGGAATTTTCACGAGAAAAAAATAAAAAAAATAAAAAAGAAGCCGTCACAGTTCAATGCCTTAAAGTCATAAACTCAGATGGAAGCCATTATTTTCTGTTTATTATGACCGAATGCCCTGCGTGTGCTGAAATGAATGAAAAATTGCAGGACACTGCATTTTTAATCTGAGTTTCTGACAGGAATAATACACCAATTTGAACAGATAGTTTCATCTGTGAGAGCTGTTGAGCAGCAGCTGCTTATGAAATCCGGCAAGAACCGTGACGTCCGAGAGGGGATTCAGCCGTCACGTACGTTCTCTCTGCTGGACAACGTTAAGAATTCGGAATCCAAAAAAAACCATTTTATTTCATGTACAGAGCAGTGGAAAACAGAGGGGGCTGCAGCCCGGTATGTGAAAACCAGCCACTGATCTGTGGTTTGAAGTGTGAAAACGTCTTTCCTGCAGTTCGCATATAAAACCTGACTATTGTCTCTCACACAGGCCACCTGAACATGCTCCTCTGCTTCTTCTACTGCACCAAACAAAAGACGAAGAAAAGAAACGCACCTTCTTTGAGGCTGTGGACCCACTGGAACCTGCTGTTCTGACTTGGAGCAAACACATAGAGGGTGTTGGTGTCGTACACCACCTGAACACAAGCAGACAGACGATAATTACCTTTCGTCTGGCTAAAAGGTTTCAGGGGGAAGGTGAATTAGTTGCATTCACCTGCATTAGTATGCATAACAAGGACATCTGAAGCGCATTCAAGATTAAAGGTGCATTTTGTGGCTTTTAACTTCGAGCCTTGATTCCAATGAAAAGTTGGAATGCTCTGCAAAATATTAAGAAAAGCACATTTTACTAAAAACTACAAAAGGACGTTTTACCTATTGAAAAAGAAAAAATAGAAGCAGGTAGCAAGGTAGAGGGGAGTCACTGCAACATGACCAAATTATTGGCATTAAAAAAAGAATATGGAAGTGGTCAACGGGTGAAGAAAAATTCAGGACAGATCACAAGGCTTTTATTGGGCCTGTGGTGTAAGCGGGCACCCTGATATGTAGTTCCATTTTCGCGGAAGTACCACTTATTGCAGCTACGCACTCCCTCAAACACCTTAAACAAATGGTTTTAAAGTGACTCAAGCAGCAGCTTCATCTACAGAACATGCAACTCTGGTTGTGTGTGCATATTTGTACCTGAAAAGGATATTTGTATTGGCAGGGGATGCTCCCACATCCATTCTTGACAATCTCCACACATCTGATGCGCGCCAGCTCGATGGAGCCCCTCTTAAACTTCTTCTGTTGATGGAAACAATGCGTCACACAAAGCTCTTTTCTTCTTGCACACCCGAGACATGCGACTTACTCTTGTGCGCCCAATTTTGTATTTGATCTGCGGTTTATCTGATGAGTAATCAAGAAGGTTTTTTTTCTTTCTTTTTCTTTCTTTTCAGAAGAAACCTAAATCAAACTGTCGTTTCCTCCAGCAGCGTATTTGATTTGGTTCTCACTGCCTTCTCGATCACTGTACAGATGTGTGGGTGTGTGCCAGGGCCCCTTGTAAAACGAGCTGAACATGCACTGGAAACTACATGTGCAATGTCGAAGTTTCTCTTTCCTCTGAATTTGTTTAGATTACAAAATTAGATTTTTTTTATACGAGGTTAAACTCACGCAAAACTTGCAGACTCACCAGATGTTTCCTTGTTTTAATGCTGTAATGTCACAGGTTGTGACGTTATTTTTTTACTGCGTGAGAAGCGAATGTGTGAAATGTGAGAAGATTCATGTTTGACAGCAGCAAGAGAGACGTTGATTCCCGATAACGAAAAGAAGCAAAAAGTAAAAAGATAGAAAAATGACCTCTGCCTTTCCATCGTAGTACGTCAATCTGCTCTTGGTGAGGACAAACAGTCTTTCCTTGTAGTTCAGCGGCGAAGTCCTTTTCTTCTGCTGCGACCGCTTGATCAGTGTCTCCTCCAACAGCAGCTCGGCGCTCATTCTGGCTCCCTCTACGTCCTCTGCCCATTGGCCGGCGTCGTTGCAAAGCAGAGGGATGGCTCTGAGCTCAGGAGAGATGCCCACGTTTTAACTTTATCGTTGGACCTGCTACACTTCTTGTCAAATCTAACATATATGTCACATTAGAGGCTTGTGTCAAAAGGGACCAAAACTTCCAAAAAAGAAGGGAAATATTTCTGAAACGAAAACAAAAGTTAACGCCATAAACTGCTCTTGAGGAGTGCATTTTTTTTTTTATGAGCCAAAAAAATATTTTTTAAATAAAGGTGTCTTCTAGGGCTGCTCTGGGCATTCTTCTGAAAGACAACCAATCAGAAGAGAGAGGGGATTAAGGGAGGTGGGCCTCCATCTATTTGGATTCAGATCTGTATGATGAGTGTGGCCACAGACGGGAAGTCATTCCCACACAGCAGCTGATGACAGAAAGACTTAAAAAAAAAAAAGTAACTGTCTCCTAAATCTGCTAACTCATAGCTCAGGCAGCTGCCACTTCTGCAATCTGGACCAGTCAAACGACGTATTCTAGTTTCTGTATGAACATTATTTTTCACATTCTCGTGCATTCTGAATAACTGCAGTCATTCACCTCATGGAATTTACAAGCTTTCGTTTTGTCTTATTTTCAGTTGAAGTTGACATTTGATGGCATTTGTCAAACTCGCCGCTATGTTTTGCATCTATTTTAACCCATTTAGGCCTAAAACGCCTGGAAAAGAATGCCTGTAAAACCTATGGGCGATTTCAGAAATACCTCCTAAAACCTGAAGTTTTTCTGGAAATTCAGCAATTACTAAATGATTGATTTCTCAGCCTCTGTAGCAGATAGAAACAAAATTCAAAAAGTGTTTGAGAGCTTACACCTGTGGCTTTCTTTGGAAATTGAGTTTATTTACATACACCTTCACGAAAATAGAAAATGTAAAAAGTAAAGTGCAGGAACAGCGCTATTTTCAATAAAAAAAAAAAAACAGTAATAAAATAAAAAGTAAAGTGCAGGAACAGCACTATTTTCAATTAGAAAACAGTAATAAAATAAAAAGTAAAGTGCAGGAACAGCACTATTTTCAATTAGAAAACAGTAATAAAATAAAATAAAATTTAATTTTACATTTAAATTATTTATTTATATATTTATTTTATCGCCAGTAGTCTCTTCGTACTGGCAGCACAAGGAGCCCATACACATTCCAATAAACGTTTTCATCTCCGGCAGTTACGTGTGACCACCTTGCCATCTTTGCTCGAGCTGGAGTCTGAAGTACCTGGTCACTGTATCTATTCATCTCGGAAACGAGATGCGCCCAAAGCTCCTCAGTAAAAATATGATTAAATGCCTGCAACGGTGTGGCATCTGCAGGTAAATCGACTTTCACCCCTGGTGTGTGGTTGAAACATCTCCGTCGATTACGGTGGTAATTCTCAGTCTTCCACTCACATTCAAACCCTTCAAAATCATCCTCGCCGTTATCGTCATCCTCAAACATATGTGCTAGTCATAAATCTCGATCAACTGGGTCAGCACGTTCATCAGCATCAATGATGCGCCATCATCAAAGCCAAGAAACTCCTCACAATCGCTACCGTCTGAAATGTCTTCCCACTGAAAGTCCTCCACGCTTGTTCGATATAACTTAACTTCAAAACAATGACACGAGGAACATGACGACACTCTCACGTGTCTATTATAATGCATTTAATTGGCACAGAGGTCAATAATTGGTGCAAAACAACCTTATACATGAAAAAAGACGTGTACGCTTTCCCGGCCTTAATGGTAGAATAACGCAACAGTGCCCCCGGCTTTAAAGGTAGAAATGCGGCAATGCTTTCCCTGCCTCAATGGGTTAAGACTTTCACGCAACAAATATGACCATTTAGGGAACCTTAGGCAAAACACACACCAAGGGAGGGTGCATTAACTGTAGGGGGCATTAACTATATGCAACCCTACAGGTCACAACATGGCCCTGAGTTCTCGTGCACACGCTGCTTTTTGCGTATTTCCCGAAAAGGGATGGGCCACCTCTCACCTGAAACCAGAGTATTCCAGAGAACACAGGAACATGCATCACACGAGCAATGTTTTACACTACATGCGTGAAAGGGCAACTACTGACATTGAGTGTGTTTACATGACCTCTGGAAAAAGAAAAAAAATATCTAACAACTGCGTTTGTCCAGCCAAAACCGAACTTTGATTGCCGCAGTGCGAAATTGAACTTGTCAAAAAACCAGACCGACACATCTAGGTAATGCGATTAATAACTCCCGGGTGTGTGAGAGCGACTCAAATGGGGCAAAATATTTCAAAAGCGGATGAGTGTGAGTTTATAACGATTCAGCAGAATCCCCAATAAAGCTGCTGTCATTCACGTATTCTGTTCCTTTTGTCCGACAGCTAAATGTGTCAGAAATTATGACCAAAAATGAGACCATTAATACTAAGTGTTCGGTTGGGTAATGCACTTCCTGGCGGTCGCTCTGCTCTTATAAAATCCCGATTTTACAGCCACCGCAAAATCCGATCAAATCGCCATTCACGGCAACATCTATGCGATGCATTCAGTTATACTTCCAAGCACAATAATCTCCCACAAGGAAAGTTATAAGCAGAAGAATTCAATTAACTTTTTCTTTTTAACACAGTCCCTTAACTACGTGGTGTCGGTCATATTTCAGTCAATAACTCGATTCCCCTCCCATGCATGTATCCCAGGATAAGGAATAAAATTGGCCAGGTTGAGCTGTAACTGCAGTTCAACTCAATTGTACACGTAACCAGGCTGAATGTTGACTGTCGACATCATCACGTCATAACAGATCTACACTGATAGTGCTTCCCATTGGCTGCCACGCTCAGCTCAACACAGAAGACATTTCTGGCCCTCTCCATGCAGGCTTGTTCACAGACATGAGTCTGGTCCAGTCTGAATGCAGCTTAGAGGCATAATAGAAGCACTGCGGAGGAATGAGTGAGTTAATGATAAACAATAACCAAGAAACTAGAGAATAATAAAAATGCCCACAATAGGAAACCATACCAACCACAGTGTGAGAGACAGCTCGCTCTCATAGAGCTCTTTAGATTGGTTATTCAAGTTAAAGTAGCAATGCTACAGTAACAGTAGACCCTACAAAAACAAGGTTAAAATGTACTTAAAGTCCCTAAAATAGACTCTTTAGGTAGCATTTCCCATTTCAAAAGCATATACATAATATTTTAATCATTGACTCATTAATAAGTCACTTTAACACGGCAGTTTAAGCTGCTTTGAATTACTTTCTATACTGCTGGGTATCTTACTCTAAAAAAAATATCCGAATCAATGTACAAGTTGGCTATATTTTATCTTAACGAGCTCTATCTCAAAATAACCAATTACTATAGCTTAGAAATAAATGTAAATACAACCAGTGTGTGTTTTGCCTGTTTACCACAAAAAGTGTTTTTTTTTTGCCAGCCAAAATAAAGTGGAGCAGAGGTAGAAAGCAGCATGACCTGAAAATACCTATGCAAAGTACAAGTTGCCCACATCAAGATGGCAAGCTTCAGCTCATTTCTCTGCCTTGTGATTCCAATGTCCATAATCCTGACTGATAAGAAAAGAGATGCATTTCTGTTTAATAGTGCTGGGTGTTGAACCGAATCTGCAGGATGTGCACGTGTAATCTCTACACTGTCTTTACAATGTCTCTACTAGAGGACGCGTGAAGGCGCTTAATCAAGTCTTCATTGGATTTTTTTCTGCATTTATGCCAGTAAATCCCTAATATTGTCACCAAATAAGAGAAGAAAACTCCATCAATCGCGTGGGTTTTTCTGAACCTCACTCACCGACTGTCATCTGTGCGTATGGGGGAAGGAGAGGGGTGGAGGAAACAGGGTTGTGATGAATCTCACAGAGTTGGCTTGCAAAAAGATAAGCCAAAAGTTACGTGTCGAGAGAGGCCGATTAAGGATGGGGCTAAAGTGCTAGCGCTGGTTGTAAAATCCCATTTCTCAGGTCCGGAATCATAAATCCAAGTTCGGATATATGTACACATTAACAGATGTACCAGAATGATACAATGTGAGATACGTCTAAAGATACGGCGAGAAGAAATTTGTTGATGAGGAGTCCCCAGCTTTTAAGATGAAAATGGAAAATCTGAATCCCTTTGCTGGGAGGCAACAGGCTGTTTAAGCACAGGCTGGAGGATATCTGCAGAAATATACAATGCCAGCATGTTATCATGCCCACACAGCATGCACATTTTGGCCTGATCTTTGCTACTTTTGGCTTTGTAACAAGTGTTATGTGGGCCAGACATAAACCAAAGGTATGAGTGGGTTATGGGTCAAGTGCTGTATTGGACATACGTGACCGAAATATCTTAAGCTGGCATTAAACATGGGTATGGCAAGTTTTGACTAGCAGAGTTGGGCCACATCTCATCTATTTGTTGTTGAGTTTCAGAAGCTGTGCTCACGCCGAGTCCACACTATTAGTTAAGGTCAAACCGTACGTGACTGGCTTTGTGTAGCAACGGCAACGTGTGGCATTGTTTGTCTTTAGTTTGTCCAAAGAAGGAGTAAAAAAAAAAAAAAGATAACGGTTATGGTCAATGTTTCCGACAACACGTGAACGCACGGACAAGTGGGGACACGCGCGCGTTCCCGGCACCATCGACACGCACGCGGCCTGTTCACCTGCTTAAAATGCTTTGGTTTACCTTCAGATTCACCGATATTCTAAAATATCCCCTTGGTTCGACTAAGCAGACATGAACTTTCTCTGGTGCAGCCAGTAATATCAGACTATCGCCTTTGGTGTCCCTGTCGAGCCGTAGCGACAGTTAGTTGACGGAGTTTCTGTGTCGAGGCTTAATTACTGTAATTTTCTACTTCCAACAACTAAGGCGACACGTCCTTAACGAGGCTCTTTTTTTTTTTCAAGTCACGGTTGAGCCCCAGGTCTCGTCGGTCCGCGGTTTTCTTCTCAGCCACAGAATTTTGCAAAATGGCAATTCGTTTACTGAAACTTCCTGACATTGCTGTCAGCGGGCAAGAGATCCAAAAGTGCTTCTTACCCTCGCGACTCATCCTCCAGTTTCCTCCCAGCTCACTCCGGAGCGTCCGTTATCTCGAGCCGCCGAGAGCGCGAGGGTCGGGATTGAGACGAGAAGTCGCATCAAGCCAGTTCGCACACACTTTTGGAAACTTCCTCGTACTGCGCTACCGCAAAATACCGAGTGAGAGAGAGAGAGAGTGATGAAAGAGGTCAGCAGGGTGTGAGATCATTTGAGTAGTCAAATCAGTCCCTAAAATAGAGTGGAAAATGTTCTACCTCTACCTCTGCGACTCGCTTCCGTCTTTGTGAGGACAGATTTTCAGAGGAGGGCCCGTGTGGCACCAGGAGCATCCTCTGGTTGTTGTTTTTTTTTTGTTGTAAATTATAACAGTTGGGTAAAAATGAAGAGATTTTAAGGCCAATGCTCGAAAATGAGAAGGTTTTTAAAATCAGAGACGCATAGAGCTGCAGTGTGTCACGTGAACAAAGAGCCGCGAGGAAAACAGAATGTGTTGTTTGAAAAAAAAAAAGTTAATGTCAGTTCATTTCCGATTGTTTTGCTGAATGCGCGGTCATGTATTTACCCCAGAACGAACACTCACGCTCATATTTTTGTTGTGTGATGGCATTTAAAAAAAAAAAAAATTATTTGATTTTTTTTTTTTTTTTTTAGATCCATGCAAGAAACAATGGGGACATGTTTGTGGTGTTTATCAGTTCTGATATAGAGGAGAAATCTTTTGGAGAATCGGAACTTTTCGGAAACCATAGACACACTCGGGAGGTTTAGGTTGAGTCCTGTTTATGCAGTGTTTGGACCCGAGTCAATAAACAGTACAGTGTGTGCAGATGGAAGAACTGAAAGCAACATTAGCGCACCCCTGGGTTTATATAAAACCTCATGTGTTTAATCATTGCCCAACTTAACACACTTGCGCTTTAACCTGCTTCAGCAGCTCAGCTGTGTTTTTTCTACTTTTATTTCCCCTCATGCCATCCAGCAGCTGGTTTCAGTTCTTTTCTTGAAGGATCAGCTTAGACTTAACACTTCCTGGCTACACAGTTACTAACAGTTAATATATAACCACTGCTATTACCATATATACACTGCATACCTAAATATACATATATAGCCATAGTGATAGATGAACATAGTCATCTGCCTTATTGTGCAATTCTAATGATGGCCACTAGGTTCCAATAAACTGTGGCTCCAATCCACTCCCCATCAACCTCTCTTGTGTCAGCTAGATTCATTGCTTCTCATCAGTGTGCTGGTGGTCATTTTTAAGATAACGCAGTCATTAAATAGACATTGCATCTCGAGGAAAGCTACTCATGTTCCATCAGCTTTCTTTCATCATTGTTTGTAGTGTCAGGATGCAAGGACCAGAGCCCTAAATTCATGGCTTTTGTCAGCCTGGAAGAAATAAGGGGGCTGATGGCAAATGACAGCCAGACAAGAGGTGATTCTTTACATCATCAGTTTTTTTTTCTTTCTTTTTGGACCATTATTTCATGATATAAATAGCATAGCATTGTAACATTGTCATTGATCATGGTGAAATGAGTGTAAATAAAACAGACACAAGGGAAAAGAAAAAAACATGCTAAAATCAAATCTGAAACAGGCTACACAACATTTTATGCTGGTCATATCTATCATGTATGTTCGAATATTGCGTTCAACATTTAAAAAAACCATACATGTATAAAGTACTAGCGATTCAGACTTGAGGAGAAGTACAAGTACTCTATCAAAAAAGTGACTTGAGTAGAAGTAGAAGTGCTCTTTAAGCACCTGGAAGTACTAAAGTATTAAACATGTTTTGTACTTAAGTATTGCAAGTAGTTTATTTTTAAAATTACTACTCAAGTACTGACAGTAAAAGTATTGTGTAGTGTAGTTATTAAAGGAATCAGTCGAAAGTTTGAAAATCAAATTGTTTATATTATTCAAAATGTTTGGCTGTAACAGCAGTACAGCGGAATGTACAAGAGCACCTTAAAACATTGAGCTTAACTCTTTTGAACAAAAGAATATGTATTGGCAAGTATGTCCAGGGCCGCTGACAGATTTGGCTGGGCCCGGGACAAAATTCTCTGAATCCTACCACAATAAAACTCACGCTATTTTATTCATTTAGAGCTCATAAACTGCACATTTCATCAACCATAATTTCACTTGACCAAGGGAATCATGTTAAGGGTACTTTTATTTATCGCCAGACCCACGTGTATGTCCGCTGAACTTTCTGAGAATGTTCGGGGAACAAGGCGGAGCCCATTCATCTGGCGAGTGTCAATTTAAATCAGTCTAAACGAAAGTTACAGGCTACCCCAAAACGTCACGTTTATAACCCATTCGATTACATTCAACTCTATCTAAATGGCAATTTCACACGTTGCCATGTGTATACTGGCTTATTTTAAACAAAATAAGGTTAAACCAGAGCCGCGTTACACTGGCTGTCATTCAGCTGACCGGGGATGATTCTCAAATCAACTCAGCCTGATTGGCGTGCGTGCCCAATGCCGGTTTGGCAATGGTATTATCCGGGACCTATCCCGGCCCAAACCATTGACCTAGGCTGCTTGGCCCATGGGGAAAATAGTTGTAACTAATTTTTGTCACTTATCTTATTCTTGCATTAATATCAATTCAACTGTAGTCTGCATAAATTCACCATTGCAGCGCAGCCGCCTACTGCATCACAGCAGATTAAATAGGTTCTACCATGTAAGGGAATTCTCTCCTCCCAAATGTTTCAGATGGTTTGGCCCATGGCTCGTCTTTTAAATAACAATGGCGCGAAACAGAGCACGTCAGTGATGGAGGGTAGAAAGAGGCCAGGTGGAACAGAGAGGGCTAAGCAAAAAAAAAGACAGGTGGCAGCCAAATGTGCCAAATTGACAGATATCTTCTCAAGACAAGCTGGTAGGTTACTGAGAGATATGGATAATAGGCCTGGTTGTGAATTTGATCAAATAGGCTATAACGTGGCGAACGTTTGCAATGTCAACTCAACTGTCATCTGACAGCTTTTGTTGTTAAATATGTAAAATCTCACAATTTATACGATTCAGAAGTGTATTCCTATATTCAAAGAAGAACGGAACACTTTCTTTACATTCCAGTTCTGATGAACAATTGCTTAACGCTTTTATCACGCTTTATCTCCTCATCAACTGTAGCCTGCATTCCCACAGGCGCGCACATGTGGTTACTAACGCAATATTAAATAGGGGCGATCACATTTGTTGTTTGATATTTGTTATTAAATGCATCTCAAACATGCAATTAAAATAAATATAATTATTTAGAAGGGCTGTATGCAAATATTGTACATGGTTCGCGTGCGCAGGGACAGGGACAGTATGGCAGGGCAGGGGCAGCGCGAGCACGTTGGGGTGTTTAGTTGCCTTTTTTAATTACTGGAGAGTCTGCACGCGCGTTCTATCCGCGGGAATCAGCATCATGTGTCATGTTCAAGCCTTCCCCTCCTATTTATTATAATGTGAGCTGAGCCCGCTCACGCACGTGTAGGGAATAGACTGTTCTATTTTCAAGTTGCAATGAGCACTTATCCGGACACCGCGTGGGCACGACGCTTTGATGTGAAAGGAAGAATCTGTTTTCTTGTTGATTTCTATCCATTTCGGACTGAACACGAATGTTTTTTGTTTGTTTTATCTTTTTTCATGGACTCAAATTCCTCCTCCATATCAGAGTGGCCTGAATTTGAATTAAATTCCCGGACAGAGAAAATGGCCCACCCCGGCCCTGTGCGTGCCTGAAACATTTGGACATATTTGCGGACTAATGCGCATATTCCTTTTTTTGGGCCCCCCCCCCATTCCTGGGCCCGGGACAAAATACCCGTTTGTCCCCCCCATCGACGGGCCTGAGTATGTCCCTTCCCCCTTTAAAGCATCTCCCATCACTTCGCACATTTTCTTTTCATCCTTGTCATTTTCTTTCAACTTGTTAAAAAAATCTCAAGGCCAGTAGGCCACATACAAATGTCATGTAAAAAAGTGAATTAGAACACCTGAAAACACTGGGCTTAATTCTTTGTGAACAAACAGATCAAGC
Organism: Odontesthes bonariensis; assembly: GCF_027942865.1. NCBI lineage: Eukaryota > Metazoa > Chordata > Actinopteri > Atheriniformes > Atherinopsidae > Odontesthes > Odontesthes bonariensis. Next base: position 19,550,725 of record NC_134524.1, read on the forward strand.
ATGTCCCCTCTCCATTTAAAGCATCCCTCCCCTCTCTTTCCTGCTTGTGCTTTTTTTTTTCCTCTACAACTTTTCCCCTTCTTAAACTATGTGCATGCTTGTGTGTGTTTTTATATGTATGTTTGCGTGTTTGTATGCGTGTGGGTGTGTTTGTGCATGAATGAGTGTACGTTTTTATGTGTGTGTGTGCGTTTATAATAACGAGTAACAATGCAGCACATAAAAAAATGTATCGGAGTAAAAGTACTAAACTCATTGAAAATATGTACTGAAGTAAAAGTGGAAGTAGGAGAAAAAAATAATACTCCAGTAGAGTACAGATACAGCATTTTAGTACTTAAGTAGAGTAGTGAAGTAGTTCTACTTCGTTACTATACATCTCTGAGAAAAACACATGCACATGCATTTCAATGCTCCAGACCAACAAAATTCCTTTAAAAGCTGTGAAAGTGTAGTTTTTTTTCACTCACTGCTTTTTGGCTTGGTTGTTGATAATCTAAACGAGTATTTAATCAATTCTAAGACATGGTGAGGACGAGATGAATTTCATTCTGTCCTGATGCATAAAACCTCACAGCTGACAGAGGGTGCACTTTCCTTTTCACATGACTGTAAGTCAGTTAAATGTTATGTTCAGGGAGCCACCAACTTTGATAATTAGTAAGAAACAAAAAGCCCCGTTTGAGCAAAAAAAATCTGATTGTTCAACAGGAGTCTGTTGTTACTTTATGTGTGTGTTCTTCCTGGATTTAATCACAGACGGGTGCTTTGTGGTTTCATGCACGTCATTCTTTCACTTCCTCTCTATATCACTGTCTTTATCTCTCTCCCACTCTGTAAACAGTGTGCAAATAAGCAATTTCAGTTGAAAGCAGACATTTAAAACTTGACTGATGTGGCCAAAGGCTGACAACAACAGCAGCAATAGAACCTCCTCTTCGCTCTCTTGATATCTTCGTTTGTCTTCTCTTCTTCGCCGTCTTCACTTCCTCCACCCACCTGCCTCTATCTCTCTTCCTCTACGTCTCTGTCGTTCCCCACCTGTGGCATCACATCAGCTTCATCGATGCAGAGGAATCGAAGCTGACCTCAAAAAGTCGAACTGAAGAAGAAAGACTGGAGCCGAGGAAGAGGAACAGTAGGAGGAGAACAGAAGAAACGTAAAGACAGACATGATTCACTCAAGTAAGTACCTACTTACACACTAACAACTGTAGACAGAATACCGAACCAGACCTCTGTGGGGGGGGGGGACGTACACAACACACAGAGCTTTAAGGATGGGGTTATGAGAGCCGCAAAAACTTTGTAACTTTCAAAATTGTGGCAGGATGCAGCAAACAAAACCAGCGTTAGACAAATCTGCAGAGCAAACACTTGTGCGGAACATCGGTTAAGATAAACTACTGAGAATCAAATACCAAAAAACAAGACAAAAAAACCCAGAGCCTTTCCTGATGAATAGTGCATTATCTTTAAATAAACATGTTTTTTCTATTTAAACGCATTCGTTTACCAGATGCTTTTATCTAAAGCGACTTACACGTGTGTAACAGTCTTCAAGCTTCAGTGCGACATTTCGTGAGCCTGAACTCTGGGGCTTTGTGTTTGCCTCTAAAATCACTCAGATCAGGCAACTCGGATTGAGAAGAGCACAAAGGGGACGGTTTGGCTCCAGATTTCATTTCACCACGTTGCTGTTGTGCTTCTGACTGTGCACACGACGTGAAAATGTAAGCTTAAAGCTCCTCATTCAGTGCAGGCGATGCACTTGTGTGCAAAGTAACACCTGTGGTCTACAGAAACATTTAGTAGCTCAAGTTTCATTTCTGTTTCTCACGCAGGTGTGAGGTTTGACTACATTATAGAGTTTTAGATTGTGTGTATGTGGGGGGGGGCAGACTCAAAGACAGAAGCAGGGTGGAAAAATGCTTCCTCTCAGTAACATGCCCAGGATTTCACCATGTAGTGTTATAAAGTGTTGCATTCCCACCTTCTTTTCGCTTTTAGCCCTGTTTATAGTCTCTGTCTGCCTGTACACTCTCTCTGTGTTCTGGTCAAGCTTGCACAGTTTCTGTGCCAGTGATCTCCCATTCCCCATGACTAATGGTGGGATGTAATGCTTTAAACTTCCTTTTTCTTGCTTCCTGTTTAGCTCCTGCTCTTTATTCTAAATGTCTGCTCTTCTGCTGAATTTGGGATCTAATGCCAGCAAATAATTACGCTTTAGAAAGCTCCAACAACTGCTCCCACATCTAAACAACTATCCCACTGGCATAGTTACGCATCATAACAGATATTCAAACGTGTCAGAAGCATCTCCAGATATTTCTGAATGTGCCTTGTTATCCAATGCAACCTGGAAACCCAACTTAATTGAGAAACTGTGAAGGTTAAATATATAATTGGTCAGAAATTGACCTCAGGATTTTCAGTTTGAGAGAATTGTACATGAGTTTGATTGACAAGTAATGCACCTTTCTTTCAAGAAAGAGCCATTCAAAGGACATATCAGACATGTTACCTTTCTCCTTGATTCAGTATATTACTTAGCTTTTTGCACATGTAAAAGGTTTGCAGAGTTACGAAGCCCAAAATACACACCAAAGGGAGTTGTCCTCACCCACAGAAAACATTCCTCCTGAGATTTGTAACATCGCCATAAAACACAACCAAATCATGTCTACAATGGCTTGTTTGGAGCTTTAAAGGATAAAGTAGCTGTCATATTTTACCATAGCTGACCAGCTACAGGAAACAGAGTTATCAAAGGAAGTGGCCTTAAAAGGTAGAAGCTAAAATGGAGCCTTTTGGTCAGAAGGTGCTGCCGCAATGTAAAGTGCGAGAAGAATTAAGAGGTTTGTGAGTTAAGTAGACCTTATCTAGTCGATGACCTTGATAAAATCATGTACCTTTGGGCTTTTTGAATAAACAGAGCCTCAACAAGAACATAATGCCACGTTATGAAAAGACATAACTGCAAAATGTTGCTCAAACAGATTTCAGATCCTTTCTTTTCTGTTGGAAGTATTTCGAGTTCTGTTTTCAAAATCTACCAAGCGTGGAAGGAAAACCAAAGACCTGTGTGCATTCTTTCAATTAAAACTCTTTAACAACAAAAAGTTCAGTCGTTAATTCTTTACCAGGAAGAGGTCATGAAAACAAACATCAGTAGTTCCCAGGGGAAATCCCTCCCAAATTGCTAAAGAGTCACACAAAACTAAATCAAGACACATGCCCAAATTGTTCTACTTGGCAGATGCGCCTCTCAGGTCCTGCAGCAGGTCTTTGCTGGTTTTCCTCCCATTTCTCAAAGACATCGCTTTCTAAAACTGAAACTGCTGTCGATGATTTTAAGGCTGAGTTATACTTCTTTTAACTGCCCTTGCGCTTGCGCTTGTGTTAATGGCTCGAGACGTTTATGCTTCATTTTGCTTTGTCGGCGGTTGCGTGTCCTGCGTGGCGATTCACCGCCAGGACAGTAGGTGGAGTAGCGGGTTTTTTCAATGACAAGCCTACTACGATGAAAGGAAATTCACTGCCAGGACCTCTTCGGCAAGTCTCTCTTCGACAGGATTCATGCTTCTTCTTCTTCTTCTTGTAAATAGCCGGTATTTTGTCAGATTTTCAACACCTTGGGGGTCTAAACGACTACTTTCTCGCCTGAAAATGTTTCAAATGTTGCTAAAGTTATATATTTACAGAGTTTATAGCTTAAGCGAAATCAGCTTTTCAGGCCGGCTGATTTCGGCTCGGGCAGGAGTGAAGTGCACTGTGTGTAAACGCTCTGCATACTGTCAGATCGATGAGTATGCCGTTTTCAAGTATGTAGTAGTAGGTGGTTTCGAACACAGCCAGTGGCTTGCGCTTGCGTCTTGCGTGAAGTTTCGAAAATTGAGGTGACACACGCAAGCACGCAAGGGGGGGCTTGCAACCGCACAAGGGCTTGCGTTGCGTCTTGCGTCACCGACTATAAAGGCTGAGTTATACTTCTTTTAACTGCCCTTGCGCTTGCGTCTTGCGCTTGTGTTAATGGCTCGAGACGTTTATGCTTCATTTAGCTTTGCTGGCGCTTGCGTGTGCTGCGTGGCGATTCACCGCCAGGACAGTAGGTGGAGTAGCGGGTTTTTTCAATGACAAGCCTACTACAATGAAAGGAAATTCACCGCCAGGACCTCTTCGGCAAGTCTCTCTTCGAGTGGATTCATCATAGACATAATATATTATGTCTATGGAATTCATGCTTCTTCTTCTTTTTCTTCGCTTTCTACCTTGGCGTTTGAAAACAGCGGTCTTTTATTAGGGGATGAAACCGGAAGACGAACACGCCGCCGAATGTGATGTAGATAGTGGCTTGTGCTCGAGTCCAGAGTAGCTACTCTATAGCTCTGCTCGCGTCTTGTATGAAGTTTAGAAAATTGAGGTGACACACGCAAGCACGCAAGGGGGGGCTTGCAACCGCGCAAGGGCTTGCATTGCGTCTTGCGTTGCGTCTTGCGTTACGGACTATAAACCAGGTTAAAATCAGGCTTTAGGCCTACTTCTTCTTCTATTCCCTCCACGTGTCCAGTTTCTGTCAGGTTTGGGTGGGTTAGGCAGGACACGGATGCAGACTGAGGTGTAAGACAAGAAACTGGGTTTATTGACAAGAAACAAAGTTAAACAAAAGGCGCGGCTGAGCCGGATGAGAAAAACTTAAACCGTGGAAAAAAAAAAACATGACTAGGGAAAAACAAAATAAGGAACAATACTTGGGATAACATGAATACACTTAACTTGAACGTGGATATGTTGCTTGGCATGAGTGGGTGAAAATCAGGAATTGTGGTAGGTAGGTAAGGATATCACAAAAGGACAGGGGAGACTGGAAACTAAATAGGGAACTGGGAGTGATTAGTGACTGGGTGCAGCTGGTGACAATAACAAACAGGTGAGGGGATTTAACTAATTATCACATAAACTGTGGGGAAGACAATGGTAAACTAAATGCAAGACATGAACTGAAAACCAAAACATAATCTAAAACATGATAAAAACATAAGTCTAAAAACGTGGGGAAAATCCCATGGGCGTGACAGTTTCCTCAATTTTTTTTTAAGGATCCACTGCACACAGTGCTGAGATTTGCTAAATGATCAGCTAATAGTTAATTGGGAATAACCTTGTTGGTTCAACATTACTACTCCATGTCTGTCAGACTGTGTTATCTTAGGCAGTTTTCATTGATGCCACTAAAGTCATGGGAATACATTATGTGTCTTTGTGACAGGCTGATGGTCACAAAGTGCATGAAGATTCAATTTGAATTTGGTCTTTGCTGAGGGATGAACAGAACACGGGCTCATCCCTCGAGTTCGATGTTTTTTCATGCTCCAATGATTGATAGGTCAGTGTTAAGCTGTTTCACAAGGAAAAAAAGAGTAAAGAAAATAAAGCATGTTAATCTCACAAAATATCAAGAAATGAAGGGTGGCTCTAGATTTTTTTTTATCTTTATATTATGGCATTGTTATTTTGAAGAACAGAGAGAGTATTTCAACCTGTTTTCATGCAAATTTGAACACAGTAAAGCAGTTTAGACATTGGTTTATATTGAAAAATGGGTTGAGATGATGCTAAGATTAGACTATTTTTTAAAATAAAACTAATTCAAAGCTCATTTAATTACATTGCACCACAAAAAGTAAATATCATACAAAAAAGGCTTCAGAATCTTAATTGATTGATGTATTAATTGTATTATTTATTGATTCGTTGTATTTGCTGTACCTTATAGAGGAAGCATGGTCATATGGTCAACTTACTGCAATGTTATAAAAACTTGACAGAAACATGACAGAAAGTGTGCTAATGGGATGTCGGTTCACCACAAACCATCAGAAGAGTCCCTTCTGATGCCATCAACTCTGGAGCACTGCTGCTTAGATCAGGGGTGATGTGAATGAAGGGACATTGAGACGAGCACAAGTCATACAAGTCACTTTTAGATCACATTTCAAGCATTTGTGTTTCTCTTTCAAATTCACAGTATAGTAGCCCACTGTCTTACCACATGTACACGTATGCTCGCTCCTTTGTCCACAGAAACATGCGCAAAGACTCGCGGAAGCAGGGAGAGTGTTAATTCTGCAGAAAAGGAAACTATACTTCCTGACAAAGACCTCCTACTTAAAACCGCAGAGGCACACAGAAAGAAAAAGTTCAACCTAAACAGCTGGTGGTACAGTCAGTGAATGTGAGAGAGCTCAATCCGCTGCATCATGAATTGTTAGCATATCAACTTCACATCAAGCAATGTCCTGCTTAGTTAAAAGCACAGACACAAGTACATTATGCCACATTACTTTAATGTACACACAATTAATGTATGTTTATGTATAAATAGTGAGCATCTTTCCGTATTTAATGCAGGAACTTAAGATAACCACAATGGCGGCGGCAGTTGCAGATGTTACTAATGTTCCAATTAAATCACATTGTTTATATGAGATATCTGGTTTTAGCTGACAACTTCCACTTTACAAATGGACCAAAATGGACTTATTTCACCTTAATCGTTTTTTTTTTTCAAATCTGTTTCCAGAAAGATTTAAAGTTGCTCCATCTTCATTCATTTACACAGTTGTAGACCAATGAGGACCTGTTTAAGATCCCGCTTAAAGCTAAATAAGGGCAATGTTGGGCAAACCTGATTTAGCCCTGAAAAACATCCATGGACGTCTGGTGTTTGTTTGGTGGTTTTTGTTATGAAATAGCAAACTTAAAGAAATCTAACTGTATGTTTATTCTCAGTACAAATAGGCTACATTATAGATTGAAATAACATCTGAATAAGTTGTACTTAAATCATTATCTGAGATATTTCCATTGCTATGAACGTTGCAGAGCTTGGAAAAAAAAAGAGCGATGTCAGAATAACCGGGCTTGCAGCAGAGCACCTGTCTTATGACAGTAGGACCAACCTTTTAAACGAGGTCTGAAAGGTCTAATGTGAATCAAAATCAGGCAACTAGAATCTTATGGCAAAAAACCCGTAGGAATGAAGTTTGTTCCAAAAATTCTCAATAGTATCAATGCCACATTTGGTTGAAACAGAGATCGAACACAACAGTTTTGTTGTTACGAGCAGAGCTACATCCATTTTAATCAAAAGAGTACCGGGTGGCCTCTTCACTGAATGTTCTCCATCCTTTGAGAAGCAGTAAGGGGCTTCACACGACATAAATAATGTTATCCTGTACGTTCAAGGCCCAGATTATGTTTCTCCTCGTTTCCACTCGTTATGCTCAAATGAGCTAACCTTGTTAAATCCTAATTTCAGACATTGCGGCCCAGAATGTCGAACTATTTCTTCAAAAATGAACATAGTGACTCCACTCGAGGATACAGTAAATTATTGTGGTAAAGATTTACTTGCTTTTTCCATTTACCCAAATCTTCTTCTCATGCGTTTCCTCCTCCAGATCACTCCATCCGCTCCGTAATGTGCTGCTGCTGTTCTGTTCAGACCAGGTAATACTAAAAACATACATTTTCTGAATGGATTTGATCAAAACAGCAGTTCTTGTTGATTATTTGAGGATGTGAAACAATCAAGATCATTCCCTAGTGCTGTGGCTAACTGCTTGAATTAGATTTCATAAAAAAAAATAAAAATAAAGAACTGTGGAAAATCTTTAGAAATTGCCACTAAATGTTGATGGACCAAGGGTTTTTTATGAGCTCCATGTCAGTCTTCATTCATGGACTCATGGACTAGAATGGAGAATCTCACATTGTTGGAATGCTACTATTCCAGCAATCCCTGTGAGAGGGTATATATGCAGAGGATACTTAGAAACCCAACATCTAAATTAATAAAGAAACAACTTCTGACTCAATATTCCAAATGGAATTATGGAACTAAGGATGGATGGGGAAAAACAAAGATGCTGTAGCAAGGGGGATCCAAGGTGACAGACCAGAGAGGACACATCATCATCCCCACCGCCCGAGGATAAGTACCAAGACACACAACAAAGCCCTGATAACCTTAACACTAGAGTGGTTCTTGTCAAATCTGCTAGAGGATGTGAATGCAGCACAATACCATCCCAATGATGGTGTGGTATGTTATGTGGTCATCATAGAGCTGCTTGGCCACAAGATGAACCACACAAAGAGCAGTAAGGGGCAGTATCCCCATAGAGGCAAAGACCAAGGCAACACGAAGGGGGGTTAAAGACATTGAGAGCTGACAGAACAGGAACACATGGCTCAATACATGAGTGGAGCCAGGAGGGGAATTGGAAGTGACACCTGAGGAGCTAAACACCATCTACTGATTGACAGAACTGTCACTCTGTGCTTGAAACTCCATTGAAACTCGATTATCTAAATGTTAACATTTTTTCAGTTGTAAAAAAAAAAATCGATTGCGTGATGATCTGATTTCAGGGAGATCAGCACACACTTGGAATTGGAGGGCAGAACTTCTCTTTGTTTTCGGAGCAGACGATATCCAGGGCGCGCCTGCCCGGTAAGATTGAGCGTGTTTCAGAGTGTCCACGTGCTATTCAGTTCCAGGGATTGATTTTTTTTTTCTTATTCTCCTTCTCTCAGGTTGACAGGTCCAGGAAGAAACTCCCCCTCCCCCCACCAGAGAGTGGGGATGGCGAAGGGCTGCTAAACGTCGTTGCCATGTACGACTTCACTGCCAAGGAGGACACTGACCTCACGCTCAAACAGGTACATGCACGCAGGCACAAAAGACACACGTAAACTAAGCGGCAGAAAGTGTGTTGAAGCAATGGGTTGTGTCCTCAGGGGGAGGAGTATGTCATCCTCCACAAGCAAGACCAGCTGTGGTGGAGAGCGCAGGACAAACACGGGTATGTGAAATCAAAACTACACAAATCGGGTGGTCGGTGGCGTAGTGGGTTGAGCAGGCACCCCATGTACAGAGGCTACGGTCCTCACTGCAGCTGGCCCCAGTTCAAGTCCCGCATCGGACGGCCCTTTGCTGCATGTCATTCCCCCTCTCTCTGCCCCTGCTTCCTGTCTCTCTTCAGCTATCCTGTCAATTAAAGGCATAAAAGTCCAAAAAACTACCCAAAACACTCAGCAGACACAATTTAAACACATTTCAGACATGTGTAAACTGTAAACTTGAAAATGAGGTAATTATTTAATATCCTCGCGGCTAAGATATCTTACTCTACCTCAGTCTTGCAGCAAAATGTGAAATAGCCACAAAACAAAAGTATTAGTATTGATGACATTTGTTGAAGGCTGCACCAGTAGCGTGATGGTCAGCACTGTGGCCTCCCTGCAAGAAGGTACCTGGTTCCAAGCCTAGCTGGGGCCTTTCTGCGTGGAGTTTGCATGTTCTCCTCCGCCGTCCAAAAACATGCATGTTTGGTTGATAGGTTACTCTAAATTGTCTCTAGGATTGAGTGTGAACATGCACGGTTGTTTTATTACAAAAAAAAAAATCGTTCCTGGATAAGGTTCCCTCTAAGTTAGAGACTAAATAACAGTTTGTTACATCCTGCTGTGACTGTAGCGGGAATAATAACAGATGGTGTAATAGATCAATGGATATCCAAGGGAATGTCCCCTCTTTGCTGGGTTAACTGCTGTAGCCTACTGGCTTCTCTTCTTATCTTTTACTCTAGCCCAGAAATGCTAATGGCTGATGCCAATGGATAGTGCTAAATATCTAATCCAATGGATTAGGATGTTTCCCTTCCCATAATCAATTACTTTTTAATGCATTAGTCTCACCAAATAGATGTTTATGCCTCGACCCAACCAAGCAGTGACTGGAAAAAAAAGGTTAATTTACAAAGTAAAGAAAGGAGACAAACTTGGATCTCCTGAAGTATTCGTATGTGACTCATGAGTAACATGTGTAATTCCTTTCATGGCAAATTCACAATATGTTGTCAGCCTGTACTCTTAGACTGTGCTGCATGTTTAAGATGAAATATTGGTATCAATCAGAATTCCCCTACTTTTCCTTGTATTTAGAAGACTATTATGTGGTATTGTACAAACACAGGATTTACGGAAAGTGTATTTAATTTTTGCAAAATCATCAGTTATTTTTCAGAATACTGCAAAAAAATGAGACAAGACAAAAATGTTAATGATATTAGATCCAAAACATTCGTAAAATGTTTTCAATCAGCAGTCTGTCATTCTTTTTTGCACTGTTTCTGTCAGGAATAAAGGCTTCATCCCCAGTAACTATGTGACGGAAAAAAACAGAATTGAAGCAAACTCGTGAGTCTCACATTTATTTCCCCCCTTCTCTCTTCAATTAAGTGATATTAAAAATATTTAGAAATTTAAAAAACAAAATCTTTTATCTTTTATTTTGTCCTTCATGGAGATGGTACTGCAAGAACATCACCAGGACAGAAGCAGAGCAGCTGCTAAGGCAGGAGGTATTTACCCATTTATCTATCGCAATATCAGCATTTAATTGTGTTTATACCTGAAAAAGGCTGGGATACACACTCTCAATGTGTGCAGTATGTAGAGCTAAAGAAAAACTATTAATTCCTTTGATACTTTCATTGCCCTTTTTCTGACAAAATAGAACAAATGCTCAAATACAGCAAATAAATGCATCAAATCTTTGATATTTGAAATTTAGAAGAATGTGATGTTTTGCGAGAAAACTAAAAATTGAGAATTCAAACAAATGAACCTATTATTTCCTGATGTCTTTTTTTTATCCAGGACAGAGAGGGTGGTTTCGTCGTCCGGGAGTCGAGTCAAAAGGGTGCCTACACTGTGTCCGTTTACACCAAGACATTGGGGTAATTCATATTGCCACATGCAGTCTCAATGTGTAAATATGAGCTTGTAGGAATTGCAAAACAAATACAGGGAAGATCCACTTATGCAGACACTAATAAAATGATGACATTTTTTTGTGCAGTCCTAATGGAGATATAAGACATTACCAGATTAAAATAAATGACACCGGACAATACTTCTTGGCTGAAAAACATACCTTCAGTTGCATACCAGATGTGATACATTACCACGAACACAACGCAGCAGGTAGGTAGAGACTTGCAATATGTGTGCATGAAACAACAGCAGTTCTACACTTCATGCTTCAGTTAACGTGGTATGTGTCTGTCTGCAGGTCTTGTGACCAGATTGCGATATGCGATAGGACCAATGGGAAGGTGTGTACCAGCGACAGCTGGATTTAGCTCAGGTAATTTCATAGACACTTTTACTTAAGGCTATACAATGTATTGTTGGACAATAATAACTCAATAGAACCATTGAAACTGGACAAAGTGAAACAAATATTTTGAATTATGTTCATAAGAGAGGCATAGATGTAGCTTTATATGATTCAAAGCTTATAAAGTATTTGTTGATTTTGGCTCTGGTCTTTGCTGGAGCCCTTCAGGTAATTTCTGGTTTCTGTTTCTTTAAGAAGCCCCTCTCTAAAAGCCCACATTTTACTGATTGGCTAGCTTTTAGAAGACTGCTGAGTGGCAGCACCCAGTTCTTGTGAACAGAACTTTTTTTTTTTTTAAGAACTTTATTTGCAACAAAGCAGAATAACGACATATAAATGTGTACATAACGTCAAAAAAAGCCAGCCAAGGGGAGCATAAGGATAAGAATAATAATAAGAGAATGACAGTCACAAAACTCTTGCAAAAAGAAAACTATTGAACAAACTGACATATGTGCCAAGGAGTCTCGTGTAAAAAAAACCCAAATAAAACAAAGATTTAGGACAACAGTTCGTCCATAATCCCAAGTCGGGAACAAGCCCATATTGTTGTTTTTGCTTTATGATTAGTTGAAGGTTTAATTGTGAGCAAGTATTGCTTTAATTCAATAAAAAAAAACATAGAAATTTGGTTTACTTTTCAAAAATTTGTATTTGTGTATGTAAAATTTAGCTTTGATAATTAATAAATTAATAAAGAAGACCTTCGGATTCATTTTGCCAAACAGGACATGTTCCCAGTACAACTGGAAGCTTGCTGATATTTTTAAGTCAACAAAATGACAAAAATGTTGCCAGAAATCTTTACAATGAGGACACATCCAGAACAAATTAGTAGTGGACTCAGGGCAAAGGTCACAAAAGGTACAGTTTACATTAATGTTAGAGTTGAACTTCTTTAGGTAGTCTTTAGCAGGGTAGATCCTGTAAATGAGTTTAAAGGACACTTCCTTTACCTTGTTAGTGAGAAGAAGTTCTTGTGAACAAAACTGTCTGTACTTTGTGAGCTAGCCTGCATCAGCCATTTAAAGAAATCTATGTGAAAAATATTTTTATGAGTGCACTTTGAGCAGGTTTCAAGTCTTAAGATGTTGCATTCTGACTTTACATGAAAGTAAGTGTCCGAAAGGTAGAGAAATGCGCTCAACAGTGTGAAACAGAATGATATAAGAATGTGTAATAAATCAAACATTCTTTAGCACAACAATGAATGAAGTAGTTTTTTCCAAGCTTGTCTCTATTTTCTGATTTTACCACACTTGCCCTTCCCTTCTTCCTTCCTCCAGAGAAGTGGGAGATTGATCCCAGTGAGCTGACCTTAATGAAGGAGCTGGGCAGTGGCCAGTTCGGAGTGGTGAAACTTGGCAAGTGGAGGGCTCAGCAAAGAGTTGCCATCAAGGCCATCCGGGAGGGAGCCATGTACGAGGAGGACTTTGTTGAGGAGGCCAAAGTCATGACGTGAGTACAAAGGGAAGGTCAGCAAAATTAAAAAGGAGGGAGAAAAATTGACTCCTTTTGACCTTTTCACTTTGTTTTCTCTCTGTCAGGAGGCTGTGCCATCCAAAACTGGTGCAGCTCTATGGCGTTTGCTTGCAGCAGCGTCCCTTGCTGATTGTGGCTGAGTTCATGGAGAATGGCTGCCTGCTAAATTTCCTGCGGCAGAGGGGGAGGACACTGAAGGAGGCGTGGCTTCTGTCCATGTGCCAAGACATCTGTGAGGGGATGGAGTACCTGGAGTCAAATAGTTTCATCCACAGAGACCTGGTGAGTCTCCACAAAAAATACTTAAGCAAGAAATTAGAAATCAAGCCGTTTTTTTATTCTATTTTCTATATCAATAGGCCGTTTATTTATTAAAGAGGACTTACAATGCTTTTTGGAGCGTTTCCTCACTCTGGATGTTTCTATAGTTTTTTGTGCATGTAAAAGATCTGGAGAATTTCAAAACCCAAAGTCTGTAAAAAGAGAGTTATTTTCCCCCCAAAAGGCACATATCTATATCTATATCTATATTTATATCTATATCTATATCTATATCTATATCTATATCTATATCTATATCTATATTTATATCTATATCTATAGATATAAATATAATAGATAAAAATTACTTCTCCATTTCAAAATCTGAGAATAACATCTTTAGCTTTATCTTTGAATAGATTTTTCCTTTTTAATTTCCTGGTAAAGTCTGAATCATCCTTTCAACCCGTGTGGAGTGAAATCCAATTTAGTTTTCAGTACAGGAAGACTGATGATGATATACTGACCACCTAATGGTTAGTTGAGTTACGTAGAAATCCCACAGATGGAGGAAATCTATCCCACAGCTTTCTCAGAAGCATTCATCGTTCTTATATCTTTTGTAACCGCTTTATTTTTACGATTTCATTTCTTACTTCAAAGTCAAGATAAGCACTGTAAAATTAAATGATCTGTGGTTCCTGAGAATAAAAATCTGACCCATGTAATGTGCGTTAGTAAAGCCTTCCGTCAATCCAGGCAGAGTTGTGTCATCGCAGAGGTAAATCCCACTTGGTGCAACTAGTGGAGAGCAGCTGCAACGGGAGCTAAAATCACAACGGATGTTGAGGCGCATAGTGTGCAGAGGTCACCAACTTTCTGCAGAGTCAGTCGCTACAGACCTCCAAACTTCATGTGGCCTTCAGATTAGTTTAGCTTTGTATGCACTGGTGTAAAACGCCTTGCCACTGGACTCTAGAGCAGTGGAGACGCGTTCTCTGGAGTGACGAATCACTCAGTTAGCTCAGCTTTCACTTCAGCAGCTTTGCCATGTGAACTTCCCCTACTTTGATGAAGCTGAAAACCTTGAACTTAAATGTAGAAATTTACACAATGAAAGATAAATCTTCTGCTCAATAATTTATTGCACAACCTTGGGGGCAATTTTGAAGTGAATGTTTGTCTTCTGGATATTTTTCTATCATCCAGGCAGCCAGGAACTGCCTGGTTAATGAACACAACGTGGTGAAGGTCAGCGACTTTGGAATGACCAGGTAAAGAGGCCACTTTATGTCACATTGCCACATAAGGAATTTTGTTATGTTGTACAATATGAAGCATGCGGAGCCAGAACCAGCAGCTGGTTAGCTTAGCTTTGCTTTAAGACTGTTAAAAGACAAAGGGTGTGTTTGGCTTGTCCTCTTGTTTACTGACTCACCCAGCATATTATATGGAGCAGTCGCTAAGAGGTAGGGGCAGACAGCTGCTGATGCATTCTGGATGCTACTTGAATGCAGCAGTGCTAATTACGCACCGGATATTTACAGTTACGTGTTGCATAACCCGAGGTGATAGATAGAAAATGCTTACTTTTTGCGTGAGAATATGTTGTAATCAACATTTCCCACCACAACACCTACACTAAGCAAAACTGGATGACACAAATCTATGCAAAACGATATCTTTCTGTATCAGCTGTAACTGTACAACAACCTCCAAAAGGATTACACCTCCAATAAGAGTGGTATCAATTTTCTTATCTAAATCAGCTCCAGAAAACACATCATTTCCCCCAAATATTTAACGCCAAAACCACGACAGCTCTTGAGTTGTATTTTTACTCTTTGCTTGTGTTAACAGATACGTTCTCGACAACCAGTACACCAGCTCCAGTGGCGCAAAGTTCCCGGTAAAGTGGTCTCCGCCTGAAGTTCTCCACTACAGTAAATACAGCAGCAAGTCAGACGTCTGGTCCTTCGGTGAAGACCCATAGAAATACCAGAACTCCATGGCACTTCTGGTATTATTAACAGTGAGTCCTGACATGTACGTATCTGTGCGCAGGTGTGCTGATGTGGGAGATATACTCGGAGGGTCGTACTCCCTTTGAAAACCGCTCCAACTTGGAAGTCGTGAATGACATCACCAGAGGGGTCCGGCTGTACCGACCCCACCGTGCCTCACAGCTGGTGTACACCATCATGTACGGCTGCTGGCACGAGGTAACCGCTCACCCCTTAACTCAATGAATGCTTTGTAGAGCACGAAAGTTCAACAATCCGTTATCATGAAAAGTAAAATATTACATGAATACAAATCCGACTTAATTATCAGATCAGTTTGATCAAAAGTTATTTTAACTGCAGCATGTCTCTAGTATAGCTACATTTGATGATTTCACCTGTTGTTAACCCCTTGATCTTTGTTTTCCTCCACAATTTCCTCTTCTTCTTCGTTGGTGGTGTAGACGCCTCTGGGTCGACCGCCCTTCTCAGAGCTCCTGGATGAAGTTAGAAAACTTGCAGAAAATCCAGATTAGCACAAACATTCTTTTACTACAGAATATCAAACTGTCTTCCCATTCTATATTTTATTGTTGTAAATATATATATGTATATATATATCGTATCAAAGTGTTTTTGCCATTAAAGTGAAGCTTTAAATCATCTTATGATATATTTCAACTATTTTTTGTACTATATAATCACTTATAGAATAACAACTTACATGTAAGGTTGTAAATTTAAAAGATTGCTTGGAATGTAAAGAGGAGTATTGCACGCATTAAACTATTGTTGATATAAATTTATGGCATTTATGGCAACTACTAGCAGAAATGTGTGTATGGAAAATGTATATGAAGCATGAATGTCGACAGAAATGAGTTTGTGAAAGAGTTATGCAATGGAATACTTTTATTATAATGTGAGTGTAAGGGGTGGTAGGAACAAAAATTAACTTGTAAAATTCAAGGGGATGAAAATGCATGTGAAAATGCAAAAAATAGTAGTAAATGATCATGTAACTTTATAAGTTCATCAGAAAAATTCCGATATTAATTTGAATGCATTTTCATGACTGAATTGATAAATGATAAATTTTGTGTTGCAGATGATAAAGTATGATTACGATACAGACTACATGATGAAACATGGCTTTATTTTGATTGTATCACCCCTAGTTTGATTAGATAGAATCATTTTTGCTCATTTTAAAATGTCCATTTTTACTGCTACGTTGCCTTAATAAACATAAAGCGTTTTCATGACTTCCATGCATACTGTTTAATTTGTGTTACTTCTCGTGCTCATAACTGAGGACTTTCCTGCCCAAAGAAAATCTAAATATGGCACATATGAAACTAACCAGCATTTATTAACAAATCTGTCCACAGCAACCACCTCCCTATAGCCCATTCTGTTATTTATGTAGAAACTCTTCATGTTGGCTTAGCACCAGACCATGCCAAAGAAAGGAAGGAGCAGTTTTACCATGTTGATGACAGTTTACTCATCTGTAATCCATCGCACCTATTCAGAAGTTTTGTAAAAACCTTTTAAAAAGTGGTGCCTGAATGCTCCTAAGTGCTTGGATCAAAGGCAGCTGGAGAGGTTTTGTCTCAATAACTGCATTTGCATGAACATAAGTATAAAAACTGCATTTTTGAAGTATGAAGCTTATGTCTTGCACCTGCAAATGCCTTATTCTTAAGAAGATTTTATTGTGGCTTTGATGGCCAGAAAATGCTACTTGGAGTACGCCAAATGTTTTTCTATATTGTATGCTGCTCACACTACCTGAGATGAAAATAAACTTAGGTGGAACTGTAATCAGCAGCCTGGATGCCCAGGCTTCCATGCCTAGATAAAACAACAACAACAAAAAAACAGTATAATAATACACCTGTACTAGTCAAGGATTCCTTAGGAACTGATGACTGATATTATTCCTTTATTATAATCATTATTAATGATTAAGCCTTTTTGGATTGTGCATGAGCTCAAATGTGCTTTGAATGAGAATATATTAAATGTTTCTGGTGCATCATGTGCATTACAGACTACAGGCAGGAAGCTGGAGAGGCAATATTGCGACATTAGATGGAGACAGAGAGCTCCTGCTGGTGTCATCTTTTCCCTAAACAGTAAAACATGTTTGACTCAGGTATGACTCAGTTGCAGTTTTCTTATGACCCACATTTGTCCTTGAAGGATGACCAGACTAATAAGATTTTAAGAACTGGGGCTGCACGGTGGTTTCTGGTTTGAATCCCGGCTGGGGCCTTTCTGTGTGGAGTTTGCATGTTCTCCCCCAACAGCTGGGAGCTAGATTAAACAGGTATAGAAAATGGATGGATGGACAAAGCTGAACTGGCAAAAGGCAAAGCCTCTTGAGAAAATAAATCAGGGGTAAAAGATATATCTAAAGTTCAGACATCAGGACACTTTCAAAGACAAAAAAAAAAGAAAAAAAAAAGATTCCACTGCTTGCATCATACAAAGCAAAATAGTCAATAGCAAATTTGCTATTATATAGGACACTAGCAAACAGACATGTTTATCATAAATCTGTCCACCTTTTAATGTTTTTTTTTTTTTTGCAGAGAGCTTGAAATGATGACTGGCCACAACGTTTGTTTAGGGAACTTTTAAGAAATTACAAACCTTTGAATACGAGCATTTTTAAAAACGTTAACGGCAGAAGAGACCGTTTTGTAACATTTGAATTCATTTAAATCTTGAAAAGAATGCGTAAAAAGTCCAGCAGGTGGTCTGCCGAGATAAGAGGCGATCGAGACTCACAAAAAAAACCCCAAAAAAACCCCCAAAAAACCCCACTTCTACTCGCTCCGTCAAAATCCACACAAACAGGCACGTTGAATACATTTTCAGATTGAAGGCAAAACTAAATCTAAAATAGCCTATGCTTCAGGACTCGCTTGAGAATGAGCGTTTTTAATACTTTTTCTAAATTATTGTTAATCTTCAATAGCAGTAAAAATAATTAATGAACGAGCAAGGATTTAAATGCACATTGCGGTTCACTTCTAAAGAAGAAGAAGAAGAAACCAGAGCTAAAGAGTAATACCACTCTGGAAAAAACTACCGATAACAGGCGACAGGAGGGCGTTACCATGGCAACGCGTTGGGTGACAGACACACACACACGAGTCGGGTCGTCTCCGGTGACTTCGACACGTTTACACACGGAGACACACACGGACGCAGACGGCGTTGCTCCAGTGTTTACGTTGATGCAGGTCAGCACGCAGATTAAAGCGATAAAAGCAGATCCCTTGCCAGGTCGGTGTGTTGGTGCGTGCGAGATCCATAGGTCATCAACTCATCCATAGGTGCGTGTCATACATCTATGATTTTATCGATACCTCACCAAGTTCTCCATCACGTCTTTAGTCAGGGATGTTCGTAAGACAGATTTGAAAAATAAACATCAAGGTGGACATTTATGCTGCTTAATATTTCAGTTTATTTCACAGCTGGATTGGCCGCATTCATTTTAGGATGTTTGCATACAGAATATATTTAATGTTTAAAAGAAATATCAGGCCGGAGGTGAAACTACTATAGGAATTAGTTGGTTGGATCACTCTCTTCTCCCAGAGGAGAACAGAAAGTGTCACCTGCGACTTAAATGAGGTGGAAAATGAGATGCATTTTATGTTTTACTGTCCTTTTTACCATGAAGTTAGACTTAAGCTCTTCCTTAAATTGACCTTGGAATGTCATGATTTATTTTCTATGTCCGATGAGTGCAGACTTACATATTTGTTTAGCGAAAAGGTGTTTTATTTAGCCCAATATGTGTTGGAAGCTTACCAACAGCGCAGGAGTGCGCTTTATGTTTGAGTGGGGTTGTTGTTTACTGAGGACTGTATACGCTGGATTATCAATTATGAAGATGTTCTTTTGACTATTGCTTTTTGTTGCTTGTGGTGTGTCTTGTAAGCCCATGCGGGCTGGGCACCTTTTTGGTGTATGACACCGTTTAATAAAATAAACAAAACAACAAAACAAACTCTTGAGAATTAAACATTATCTTTCATTACCTTTACATTTTCTAGTTTATTTACAGGTTACCTTGAAGGGGTTTTCCTGTCCCACCAGAGTAATAGTGTGATGGAGCGTTACGAGTCTCTGGGTCCAGTTGGAGAGGGCAGTTATGGTACGGTGCTGAAGTGCCGCCACCGAGACTCTGGCCGCCTTGTCGCGATCAAGAAATTCATGGACTCCGATGAAGACAAGACGGTGAAAAAGATTGCCCTCAGGGAGATCAAGCTGCTCAGGGTACCTGTTAAACAATCCATTAAACAGTCAGTCAATCAGTTAGCCAAGGAGTAACTTAAGCATGGGAAGTCTGTATGAGACTGAAACCCGAGTGAAGCATAACACAGACACAACCTGGCAATCACAAGACACACAAACTCATTTCAACTTGGGGAAAGAAGAGGATTCAGCTGTTTTTTCTAGTGCTGGTTCTGCTATTGTAGAAGGACTGTCTGATTTAAAGAAGGAAAAAACTCATTTGGGTGGGGTAAAAGTGGAAAAAAGGATTATTTTTACCAAAATATTTTTTACCAAGGTAAAGGATAGACGTGAGAGAACGATTAATTATCTTACGCTCCTTGTTGGATGTTGGAGAAATGGATGGGTGTTAGTACCCAAGGTTCTTTGACAAGGTTCAAACTTCCCTGCCATAGCAAGTCAGTAGGTTGGATCTCTATTGATGGATCAACACCACATCAAAAAGAGGTGTTCTTGCTTATGACTTAACAAGATCATAGGGAAACCATGTACTGCTTACATTAACAAACATTTTTCTTTCAAACCATAAAGCAACTGCGTCACGACAACCTGGTGAACCTCCTAGAGGTGTGGAAGCGTCGCCGCCGCTGGTATCTGGTGTTCGAGTTCGTGGACCGGACACTTCTGGACGATCTGGAGCAAAACCCGAGTGGATTGGACCTGACCACCAGCCGGCAGTACTTGTACCAGATCCTCAGAGCTACTGACTTCTGCCACCAGCAAAATGTGAGTATAAATGACAGTTTATTCCCTCTAACACTGTCTGAGAATGTTCTCGATGGTCTCGAACCATGTTTTAGAGTTGGGTGGCCTAGGCTGATGCTGAGAGTTGGCCTAAATTTACAAACCTTGAAAGATGCTGCTTTACTTCTCTACAAGAACCACGACAGAGGCATGTCACTACATCAGTGTGTCTGTTTTTGTTTGAACATCCTAATGTTAGTTGGCGATGTTGGCCACCCTAGTCCTGCCAACTCCGCCCGGCAAGCCGTTCGTAATTGCTAACCAGCAAGATGTCAGTGCTGCTCTGTAAGAGATGTTGCTGGTCAGGAGTAAATTCTTCTTTCTTTAAAAAACTCCTTCGAAATACACAAAATCCCTTCCTTCCACTGAACAAAAGCCAAAATGTTGTAGAAATAGATGCAGCTGCCACACGCTTGCATCCGTACAGTAGAGACTACGAAGTGAACACTCCCTGCCTAACAAGAAATGCCAGCTTACATCCTTTGGCTTTATGTAGCCCAGCCTCTGGGCAGTTGGCTTGCGATTAGTTCCGCCTCCTATTGTGTGCTGTTCTGCCTTCATTCTGCCAGATAATTTAAGCAACACAGATTACATGTTTGATATTGCACAGCTGTTGGATGTTTGTCAAAGACCAAAGACTTGGTCACACAACCAAGAGGGAGTAACAACCTCCCACTTTTTTCATGTTGTCCATTATGGTCAGCAAGGGTTAGGTATTAAGAAATGCACGTTTCCGTTTAGATATGAATCAAAATAGAGTTAGACTTCCTCCCACCATCCAAAAATGTGCACGTTGGGTTAATTGGTTGTTGTAAGTTGTCCTTAGGAGTGACTGTGGGTGTGCGTGGTTGTTTGTCTCTGATTGGCCCTGTGATGGCGGCCCATCCAGGGTGTACCCCACCTCTCACCCACCGGCATCTGGGATAGGTTCCAGCTCCCCCAAACCCTGAATTGGATGAAGCAGGTATAGAAAAGGGGTATGGATAAAAATAAAATCATTAGGCTTTAATATTATCAAATAAATGGTTACAGGTTGAATCACGTCATCTTAACGCTTTCTTACATACAACAACAGGCAATGAAAAACTTTACTATCTCAGTTTTCTTATTTCTGGACACGTAGACACAAGTATTTTTTACACATTGACATGTTACACATTTGTGAAAGTGGGCTGGCTAGTTTTAGTTGAATCTATTCAGAACTGATGTTACATATGTTAACCCTCTGGGGTCTGAGCCGTAATGACGTCATGCGATCTGATCACGCCGGCGTGATCATAGACCTTAGAGGGTTAATATATAAACACAATAGATGGTTCAAAGAGCCTCCAACACACCAGATTTCAGACTATGTCGCATCTGGATTCTCTCTCTCTTATCCCAGGTCATCCACCGTGACATCAAACCAGAGAACATCCTCATCTCTCAGGGGGGTGTGGTCAAACTGTGTGATTTTGGCTTTGCCCGCACCATGGCGTTGCCCTCTGAAGGCAGCGTATATACCGACTACGTAGCCACTCGTTGGTACAGAGCCCCTGAACTACTGGTGGGAGACATCAAGTACGGAAAGTAAGTCTCTGTGTATCGACCTGAGGATGTTACCTGTAAACTGCTGTGAACAAAACCATTAATAGGTATGTGTTTCTGTGTAGACCAGTAGATGTGTGGGCTGTGGGCTGTCTGTTAATGGAGATGTTAACAGGTCAGCCACTGTTTCCTGGAGACTCCGACCTTGACCAAATATATCACATCGTAAAGTGCTTTGGTAAGCACTCAAAGCAGCATCATTAGGTTGTCACTTCTTTTTCCCATGCTTACTCTACTCTGACTTCCTTGCTGTAGGTAATCTGGTGACTCATCACCAGGAGCTGTTCTACAGAAATCCTGTCTTTTCTGGTGTCAAACTGCCTGAAGCTTCAGGCACGGTGCCACTGCAGCAGCGCTTCCCTACAGTCACACCCACTGCCATGGACTTGACTCAGGTACTGTTTAAGCTTAGTAAGTTTGTCAACTTAAATGCCAAAATGCACATGTATAAACTGAAAGAATAGAAATCATATAACTGAGGAATAATCAGAGAATATCTAAATGCATGAATGTGATATTTGTGAGGTGATGGGAACTTATTTGCAAAAGGCATTTGCATGACCTCATAATGCACCACCCTAAACCTTGATTATCTTTACAAATCTTGCAATTTTTCAATCGAATAAAATTTTTAGATAAAAGAAAATCATTTAAAAAAACTCCTGAAACTGATTGTTTAACACCAGTTTTGAGTGACCACCAGCAAGAAGCAGGAGCTAATTTACACAATGTGACACAAAGAACACAAGGGTTCCTTCAGTTGAGTGGAAAAGCTTGTCTATGCATACAATATAAACACTAAGAAAACTGTTGAGCCACCCCTAACTTCTCTAGATATTGCCAAGACAACAGGAAGTAGGCACAGGAGTTTATTGCGACGTGTGAAAACAGTAATGGAAACACAGTATATAAGGAACAGAGTTTGTATAATTTGTCCTGTGTTGAATCGTTTTCTAATTTCTTAAGGACATCACTTTCAGGTCCTTTTAGTCTGCTGTTGACAGTTTTCTTTGGTCCTGCCCCTTCTTTTTTCTCCACTTGTCCAAGTTCTTGAAATGATTTAAGACACACGGCACACCATGCTACGATGTGCCAGGTTTCTGGCGAATAGCTCTTTCAGAATGACTGTGTCGATGCAAAAAGTCTTTGTGAGTCATACTGTGCTATCGTCGGCATTTTCCATAGACGCAGTTAAAGAAAAGAAAGTAAAAACTACTACAAATGATATGGCTTCGCAACAGGCTGCTAGCAACAAAGTGCATAAAGATACCATTTAAAACTGGTGTGGTTATGTGTAGACATAACACTGGTTCATGTGTTATGTGTCATCAACATTTTTTATGTTTGAATGATTCATAGGCCAGCGTTAAGTCTGGCTCCTTGCAAGTAAAATATAAAGTAATGTGAGGTGGATCAAGACTTTTGCGCAGTACTGTACCGATCCAGGAGCAAACACGATTTTGTCCTATTCTTGAGATCTGAAGTAGACAGTCCTAAAGATGTGCCGTCTTGTTGCAACCATCAGTCTGTTCGATTAACATTGCTGTTAATACCTTTGTGTTGTCTCTCAGATGTGTCTAGAGATGGATCCAGAAAGACGAGCTCAGTGTTCAGAGCTGTTAGAGCATCCTCTCTTCACACAAGGCTCTTTTAACATCAGGTACTTTTTTTTTTCAACAACTTTAAATGTGTTGTTGGTGATTTCTTTTTAAAAGTGAAAGAAAAGTGAAAGAGTTAGTTATCTGTCATATATCTGAAAAATAAGCATCTTTCTCTGTATCTGCACAGATTTTTGGATGAGCTAAATGCGAAGATACAAAAAGAGCACAGAGAAAACTCCACCCTTCCCAAAATAATCAAAACCCCTAAACAAGAAAAGGGTGACGAGGAGGAAAAAATCTGCAGGAGCAAGGACAAGAAAATGCCTGAGGACATGGAGGATAAATCACACAAGGAAAAGATAGAGAAAATAAAAGGAAAACAACCTTTAAAGATGTCTAAAACCATTCACAATATCTCAGAACCAGTCATGTCCAAGCAATCCAAAACTTTGGGTAACAAGTGTCTCCATAATGCAGGACAGTCATCCATTGCCATGAAAAGTAAACCAGGAAAAGCCACCGGTGCAGAGCTGAGGAAGGAGGCAGAGACTTCGAAGTCAACTAAATCCCTGATTTCTGAATCGGCAGATGAAGCCAAGAGTGCAGCAAGCATCAAGAAGAAAATCACCGTGGCAGAAAAAAATGAACATAAAAGTGGTGCATCTCCGGAACCAAGGAAAGACCATCTGAAAAATATAAAGGACACGGACTATAGTGGCTTAGATAATGAGAAAAACTCAAAGAAGCTCAGGACAATATCTAAATCTGAACCAAGCCAAGAGTTTGCGAAGACTTGCAGGGACACAAACTCAAAAGTGCCCAAACTGTTGAAAAATGCAACCACTAATGGTCAAAATTTGAATTTATCTTCCAAAGTTGCCTTGGAATCAGCTGTTGATCGAACAGGCAACATATTGGCACCACCCAAGTCTACCCCCAATAGCAGTCCAAAAACAAACATAAGCACCTCAACTTTGCCAACCACTCCTTTAAGAACTCTTACGTCAGATTTTTCAGAAGAGCCACCCACAGTTTTTATGGACACAACTCCTGCCCACAACACGGCTGCCCCACCTAAAGGAATCGCAAATTCGATGGTGTCCAAATCAGGCTGTACTTCAAAGGCTCTTTCAAAGGGCAAGGAACTTACAGAAGACGAGGACATGAAAAGGGAAACCGCATGCCTGATGATGACCACCGGAAACTCGTCTCAGATGCCACAAGCTTTAGGTGGAGGTCTTGAATCTACAGAATTCTTCTTGACCTGCACTGGTTTGCAGAGGACTAAGATCGCAACAGAAGACAGAATGACATCAGCCTCCATACTGAATGAAAAGACATCTGTGGGAACCACTGTTCTGAAAACGCCTAAAATATCAAAGAAAGACCACCAAGAAGATTTAATTTTTCCTTTATCTATTATGCCATCAAGTAAGCCGTTAATAAACCAGACCACAAAGGCCGCTGGACGCTCAGGTGGTGAAAAAGGGAACAGCAGCAGTGACTTTGAATCAGATGCAAAATCTTTGAAAGTTCCTAAACCCAAACAGAGACTAACAAAGCCTGGATCTTTAAGCAACCACATGAGGACAGGAGTGACTCTCAAGACTCCAAAAACCACATTGGGTCCAGATGCAAAGAAGAAAAGCGACAACCCAGAGAGCAATGACAAAACAAATAGGTCCAACATGGCAGATATGACTTTGACCACGTCTACGGACCACAAAGCTTTGACAAGAAGCTTCGTCCTTCACAATATGGATGTTGCAGACCTTAAAGAATTTGATTTCAATGTACCTCAGTCATCTACACCTCCTCCTCCACCGCCGCCATCTTCCACTCCTCTCCTCCTTCATCCGTCCTCCACATCTCTCATTTCCTCCCTCTCTGTCGTCAACTCAGCTGCCAACGATCACCTGAGATGGGGAGCAGGTTTCCATCCCGGGACCCACAATCTTAGGTAAGTCTCAGCGCGAAACATAAGTGTGTGAAATTAGACCCATTCCAGCCCTAATGTTACCTTTTAGGGAAAAAAAACCCTGAATACTATAATCTAATCTCCAAATCCAGTCTAGAATATACTTACTATGTTTCTTACTGAGGAGAAGGAAAAATCATCGTCTTTTTAAAAGCATTCAACTTCAGCGTTTGGCCTTAGTCAGTTACAGGTAATGGTACTGTCATCGTTTTAAAATAGGAAGAAATAGGAGGCATCATGTTGCAGTATGCACCGATCCACACAAGACAGATGGGACTCCGGTGTCTAAAGTTTATAGCGTCCATTGTCAATACTTTTAGGGTACTGCCATTGGACATCTGCCAGATCACGTTTCCCTCCGAAATCCTGATGGTGTTTTAAAGGTACACCAGTTAACTTCAAATTCACCACGCTGTGGGATTTTTACACAAAGTGATCAAAGGTCTGTACACTTAGAGGCGTTTGAATTTCACTGTCAAGGTATTGCCATTCGGGATCATCGTAAGCTACTTGCCACTAATTAAGCTCCATTTCATTGTTGTCTATTTCTAATTGACGTATTATGTCTTAAAAGCTGAAAAACAACTTAAACACTTGGTAGGCTACCATAAAGGAGTTGTGTTCTGACTACATAGAGCCTAAACTTGCTGTAATATTTCTGCATTTTACCTTCATTTGTAAATAGAGACTGCAGGTAAAAAAGTTACTTCAGCATGTAGCACAGCTGTGCCATTTAGCGGGATTTAACCTGAACTTCAACTTCAACCTGAACGCATCAGAACTTCGAACCATTCTGAAATTAATTGTATTGTAAAGTGTTTATCATGGAGATGTTTTTAGCCAATGAGTTCAAACTTGTCCATTGATAACCCCAACTTAAACCTGATTTTTTCCAAACAGAAGAATGCATTGCCAGGTAACGTCTTCAGTGACGGGCTTGTGAGTCAAGATACAAGCAATCATTCCATGAATTTTACAAATGTCTTTGATTCAACTCAGTGTTTTTCTGTAAAAGCTAAGAATGAGACCTGCTAAGACACTAGATTGCTGCAATGGGGGCTGGGAAGTACTCAGCGTGTAATGTGTTTGCTCAGAAGTGTCAATTCTGGAAAAGATGACTCATCACAGAAAGCCACTGCATAGTCATCCAGTGTGAGAGACTATGATATAAACTACTCAGCTGTTTTTTTATGTGTGCTGTTTGGTGCTC
Organism: Odontesthes bonariensis; assembly: GCF_027942865.1. Lineage (NCBI taxonomy): Eukaryota > Metazoa > Chordata > Actinopteri > Atheriniformes > Atherinopsidae > Odontesthes > Odontesthes bonariensis. The sequence continues at coordinate 19,577,162 of NC_134524.1, forward strand.
TGGCCTTCTGGCCTGGATTCAGCAGCTTCCTGTTGGTACAGTATGTTCTCTCTATGTGTGTTCCAGGTGTGTAGACAAACCAAAGCATCACAGTGGCATTTATGATCGACAGACTCAGCAGTTTTTGTCGAGCCATATCACAGGATCCTTCACCTTTCAGGTAATGAATGACATGAGCTGGTGTCTCTTATTTATGAGAGAGTAGGAGTCGAGAAATGACTTCTCCAAAGTGACTCACATCCTGTCTTTCCTGAAGTCAGAAAACAATCTCGTCTGTGAACGCTCCTTCCTGTCCGACCACTGTGACCTTGGTAATAACAGCAGCGCTGCGGCCAAAAACAAATCACACGTCCATTTCCCAGATTTAAGAAGCTCATTGCTGCCGGAGCTCAGAGGAAGAGAAGGTATTCACACGTGCACAACGCGTTAACTCTCGAGGGTGGTGGGCCAGACATTTGGGACTCATCAGTGATTTTATTGGCTGATGCTGTTTGAAAAGTTGAACCATTCTAAATTATCCACTGCAAGCTATGCTAACTAAGAAAAGCAACGGTTTCCAGAGTTGAATTTAGCAATGCAAGACTCCACTCAAAGTGAAAGAACTTTAACCTTTCTGTTAAAGCCTGAAACGCATAAATGTGATTCCGGCCTTTAGTGTTGGCACCTCAATGATAGTGGATCAGTTTGGAGCAATTAGAAGTCAGTCGTTTTGGGTAGCAGTGTTTCAAAACATTAAGTCATGGTTTTAAGTTACAGAGGATCTCCATCAGGCAGGTTTTGTGTGTTTGTGCATCAAAAAATTTCCAGGAATACATAATTTTAGATGTGGAAAGTTGTCTTCAAGGACAATTCAGTGAAAGTCCCAAACAGCCACACTAATAAAATACATGCCGAGTAGAAATAAACCAGAAGTTGGTCACGAGTACAGTCAATGGTGTTTGACTTTTGCTGAACTGGATCGACTGCATAACACTTCAATTTTTTTCTGTTTTATGATGTTTTTTACTTCATTTTACATTCGGTACATCAAACATCACCAACAACAAAGATTTTTACACTAAAGGTCCTTATGCAATATCTGTACTAAACATTCTAATTGTCAGTCCAAAATAGAAGCTACCATATCCATTGTTACTTCAACCCGATATCTAACTGTGGGAAATGTAGATCAATTGATTATTTGTGTGATGTGTCCTCAGGCAAACACAACAAAGGCACTTCCAAGGATCAAGGGAAAGACAAACATCCAGATCAGCCAAGTCCAGCATCAGAAGCACAGCAGCACGGGCATGACACTGAGACATACACACAGAAACAAATGCAATAAATGCACTTCTGCTTTTGCTTCTGAAATGTCCTGATTTACATTCTTTACACTGTTCTGTATATTGTAAACTCATTTATCTACACTTTTCTAATGTAATTTTCTGATTAAACAACCAAAAGATGGTGAATCTATGATTAAAAACAACAAGCTCAAAATGTGCCCATGGTATGATATCAAGACTCATCGCTTGAGTCCTCTGAAGAAGATGAGCCTATTTTCCAGACAGCTGCCGACTCATCGCTACTGGACGCCGCACGGTAACCTCCTATTGGCTGAGAAGCAGCCACACCACGTCTGCTATTGGCCAGGAGGTAGTAGAGGAGGCTGAGAGTGGGGTTGGAGTGGCTGGCAGGGATCGCTCCTCCGGCAACTGGCTGTTGGGTTGCTGGTTTCCGTGGTGGCAGCGGTTGTTCAGCTGGCTGCTTGGTTGTAATCACCACCTGCTGTAAAATTACATTAAGTATATTAAATTTTTGTTTATTTCTCGTGCATTAGTCTAACACAGACATTAGATATATTGCTGACTAATACTGAGAATACTGAGACCACAGCTCAGGTCTAGTAAAAACAACGTTTAAATCAGCTTAAAGGCCTTGAGAGGCTTCTGGGTGCCTGTGACTTTGGAGGGAAGTTGTTATTTTTTTTTCAGAAAAACTGAGAAATTGATCTGGGAAGATCCTAGTAGGTATAAAAACAAATAATACACACTTTTTTGCAAATCTAAAATGACATTTAAAAGTTATTTGGGGACACAGGCCCCAGCAAACCCATCATGCTGCTTATTCCAAGCACTTACCTTCCTGGTGATGGGTGAGGTTGTAGTCGTTGGTTTGACTGCGGATGTGGTGGGGGTGGCGTCAGATGTGCTGACAAAGACAATCTGGCAGGTGTCATCGACTGCAGAACCGTCAATCTCTGGAAACTCAAATCCCGGCAGAGAGGAAAAGGACCGAGCTAATGGAGAGAAATCAGAGGTAAGTTGTATTTTCCACATTACAAAAGCAACTTCCACATACATCCAGCTGTGTTTTCATTTCAATGATAAATATACAGCGGCATTTGTGAGGTTACATGGCACTGAAAGAATCGGATAAATGGTTAAATTACAATAAGACTGAGTTCATGTATACACCTTAGTTTGACTAAAAATTGGATCGGATCGGGATACTCACAGTCGGATTAAGACCCCGATATAACTCGGTTGAAAGTCACACTAAACGTGCTTGTAGACGGTGAAGCACGTGGTGAATTGGACTTCGCGTGCATCCTCGAGATTTTTTTTTCCCGGTGTCGTGACCCGGAAGTCAAAGGTATTACGGTTGTTGTTGCGGTTGTTGTCGTCGCCATCGGAAAGAAACAACGCGATGGAGAATGCGCCGTTGTGCATCGCGTTTGTGCAATAAGCAGCTCATCACAAACAAAATGTAGACGGACGTAACTTCATCTTGCTCTTCGTTCACCATCTTTCTGGAATGCCTGAGTTTGTTGTTGTTGTTGGTGGTGAAGAGGCTCTATTAGCAATAGTTGAAATAGGCACAGCTCCACCTATCGTATCGGAGTATGACATGCTTTGTGCCAATGAATCCATTTACTCACCGCCATATATACTTGGATAATTGCCCTTGTTCAAATAAGGACCATATTCCAACTGTAGCTATAATCGAATTAATCTCATCATGTAGACACACTGACTGTATTACAAGAAAATGCTTTTTTCTTCAAAAACCAGACATGGACAAATGTTTAACATTTGGTTAGAGGTAGAAATGGATGATTTTAGAGGCTGATCCCACAGCATGTGCATAAAAACAAGATACCGAGGTTAGAATTCAGGGTCGAAAAATACTTAAAAACTACACCCTCAGAGCAGGTGGAAATACAATATGGTGTCTAAACAAACCCATGTATGAGACCTTCACATTCTCTTTTGTTGCATTTATAAAAAATGTAAGAAAACTAGTAAAATGACCAAGACTTTTTGTTAAGTAAGCTGTCCAATTTGCATGTGTTATAAACTCCTGTCTTTCAAATAAAATCACCCAGGCTGCTAGAAATCTCGTTGTAATATTTTATTCATACCTTAGTTTTGATGTTCAAGACAACTGGTTGTTTTTTTCAGCTTGAGACAATCAAGTCATTTCTGTGAACTTATTCTCTCTTTCATCTATTTTCCCCTTTACTTCTGTAATTTACTCAGGGATCAGTCCGGGATCCCTCCATCATCTCCAGTCGGCTCAAAACGCCACAGCTAGACTCAGCTTTTTTGGAAGTGATTATCAGACTAAGAACTTTGGAGCCGCTGGTTCGGTATTGTTCATTTTCCATATTTCAAGACTGTTTGTTGGCCATGTCATTGAGTTGATATGTTGATTTGTTTCCCAAAGAAAAGTTGGAATGCTCTTTGCTCTTTAGCAAAATGCTTTATCATCCTGAAAAATGACCTCATCGTCACCAAACCTATTTTCGGCTGACGGAATGAGAAATGTGTCCAAAATTTTCAATGTCCACATGTACATTTACCGTAGAGGTGTAATGGCTGCCATCTTCCCTGGTCCTTTACCTGACATCAACTCCATAGCATCAATGATTGTGAAAATATAGATAGAGATACTTGTAAATATCAGAACTGAAATGCAGAGTTTAGAGCATGATACGCAAACGGTGAAAAGAAGACATGAACTGGTAATATATTCAAGTTTTAAACGTAATGCAGAAATTTTAAGGGATTAAAAGAAGAAGATGCTACTGCTCTTTGAAAGCAAGTTCAAAACATCCAGAACTTTAACTTCAAATTCAGTTTTGCAGGTATAGACACTAAGCATAGCTTTGCAATTTGTCACATCACATGTGTTTCCATTAGACTTTTATGAGACTAAGATAGTTCAAACGATATCAACTGATAAAAAAGCAAATTAATTGAACTGCCCTGATTTAGTTTGTGTCCTCTGATAACCTCGCAGTAGTCAACAGTGAACTTCTTCTTTATCAGTGCCAAGGTCAACCGGTCGGTTTGTCTGAAGGTGTCTGTGCTGCTATCTGATCTGTCAGTCTATGTTGCATATTTCATGAAGACAGCACTAAGGTGTGTTTTTCTTTTGACTCCGTCTTTTGTTTGCTAAGCTGCCATGAAGACAATGTGTCGAAACCACCCCCCACACATTAAAAAACAGTCAAGTTATGACAATTACACGTGAGACCCCCGCGTCAACATCTTTTCTAGTTTGTTTACTTGTGAATTGCATATATATCCGGTACAAACACACAACAAGGATCGTGAGTGAAATATTTGAGGTGTTCTGTACTCACCGTGGATCAAGCCGATGTTGTAAACACTGAGGAAGTAGAGGAGGAAAATGATGTGCAGAGACGTCAAACTGAGAGGCATGGCTTCTGTTGGAGGAACAGCAATACGAGGAGAAAAAGGTGGAAATTAGAGAAGACCAGGAGAAAGTAAAAGGAGAAGAAGGGAAGAAGACAGACTGCAGAGTGACAGAGGAAGGTGATGAAGAATAAAGCAGGCGGCGAGGGAGGGGAAATGAAGGGAAAGCATGGATAGTGTCTAGACTTTAAAGTTTAGTCAGAGCAGCTTTGTGGTTCTGAGTTGCAAAAGAGTAAAACCCTCTAAATCCTCGCTTCTTTTTCTAACTGCACTCCTTCAAGGAGGCTTTAAGGAGCAACGTCAAACCTCTGAGAAGCACCCTGCTTCACATGAACATATGTTTTCCAGCTCGAGCAATATTTTCTTTTTCATCCATAAGTTGTTTCATAAAAGTGAACATACTAAGATTGTCTGTTGGATCTTGTCGTTGTATAGATTAGATTAAATGATACCTGTATGTGAAACGGTTAGGTCATTTGTCATACAATAAGTAAATGAATATAATTTATTAACTTGCCAAGTTTCATGGCGATATCTTTCTAGAATGTAACAGTGAATTTTGAGCAGTTGGACATTTTTTAGTCCAGTTGCTCTCTGCAGGTCCATCTGGATTCCATCAGATGAAGCATTTACAGATTTTAAATGTATTAACTGGAATGGGATACTGATATTCGAGGTTTCCCCCATGTTCGAACGTTAGTTTTGAACCGCCTCTGATAACTTCGGGTTACAAGCCATATGAGGTGGAATCCAGATGCAACTCAGTCCCCAGAGTTGATTGCAGCCCCCCACGACAATGCTCGATTTGCTGTGCTATGGAAGGTCCCGGGGGGGGGGGGGGGGGGCTCTTTGCTCTGCCAAGGCAAGATATACCGGGATGTGTTTGAGCTTCAGGAGTTTCCCTTCTTAGTCTCATTCATTCAAACTGGATTTGAATTGCGGGTCCATTGCTTTGCTTTCCGAGCATTGCTCACAGGGGAGAAAAGGAAAACTTTTCAAAACAGCAAGGCGGGTGCCATCCAGTCACACTCCAGAACTGCTGCCACAGTTCTACATAAGGTTGTTTGTTTTACTTTCAACCGTGGAGAAACTTCCAACATCAGTACCCAGTTTTAATTAAAAAAACTGCAGTCCGTAAACGCTTCCAGGCAACAAGCCATAAAGATCTGATTGTGAAAGTGGTTTGCTGTGCGATCCAGCAGAGGGAGCTCCAGTATCAGTTTGACCCTGGTGACCTCTCAGTAAAATAAGAAAGACAAGGCTCATCATGAGGGAGGACTGCGGAAGTTTCATTAGCAGAATTTGAGTAATCTGGTGGTTGGATACCACCGAAATATACATCTGACAGCACGAGCCACATACAGCCGGCCAGACAAAACACTCCACTTCCAACACGCTGGTTTGACATGACGCCACATGACAGACAAAACAAAACCAAGTTCACGTAACAATAGCCCCTTTCACACTGCCGAATAACCCGCGTTTAATCCGCGAATTTAGCGTGTCCGCTGTTGCGTTCACACTGCCGACCCGGGCTGCCGCGTCAACTCGACCCGCCTTTCGACCCGCGTCGGACCCTAGTCTTTTTGCCGAGCCGAGTTTGGTGTGAACGCAATCGACGTGGGTCGGACGTGGGCGTGGCGTGACGTGAGGAGTTTAAAAGAGAGAATGCACAGCTGATTCAGAACAACAGCGACAGGTGAGGACAAGTTTTACTCTGTTTCAGCCTCTGAGCAGAGGACGTCATTTACCGCCACATTTCGGGGACTATAGTGCTCTTGTATTCTCCGCATATGTTCTTCGGCGGCATCCCACGTTGTAACCATCCGCACCCCGTAAAATAACATCTCCATGAACTGCATATACAATTGCAAAAACGAGTCCTCAAGGTGTATTTAACCCTACCTCCGACGCATGGCTTGTGCCTACGTCATTGTACACGCCCAGCATTTTATGTGTTTCGTGTGACGCTCTGCCACTAGGCAACGCCCCCTGAACTCGGCCTCAGGCGACACGGGTCACCTTAACACGCCAAGCGTTCACATTGCTCGACGCGGGTCGAAGGTGCAATTTGGACCCACTAAGGTAGCGGGTCGCAGTGTGAAAGAGCTAATGACGCTGGCAGAGCCCGAAATAATTTTTGGGAAAAGCCAGTGTTTGTGTGACCTATATGACGAGCCTAACAAGGCGTCATATCTTATTGTGTCTGTTCCCAAAGTCTCCAGTTTGTGTTTCACGATGAGAATATTCTGAAACCTTCATGTTTGTTGAACAATAAGCCAGACAAAATCTGGCTTTTGAGAGCTTTCGTCACCTTGGCATCAGTTGTGATGGAGTTTTTTTTTTTTTTTTTTAATGTTCTTGTTACTGTCTTGCTAAACCTCACAACAGTAACTTGTGTAATTATATTCCAGCCGAGATTACTGGAGCATTAAACTCCAAAGCTTAGTTTGATCTACAGGAAGGCGATTTCTAAAACACATGTGCTGTAAAGAGAAATCATCGCCTTGATGTGACTCAGATTGTCTAGAACACAGTCTGCGTTGCAGTTATGCTGAGAAATAACTTTTTTTTTTTTACTTGATAGTTTTCATTTTAATGCTTTTCATATGCAGTTTACATATTTCAGTTTTCTTTTGAGTAGCATAATCTGTGTGAATTATCACAGATGAAGCTCACTAGTTTAAAGACGTTAGACCTACTTTTACCAGTAGCCACTTTAAAGTTATATACTGTTCCTACATGTGTCTCAGCATTTGGAGTTCTCTTGCTTTTAGTGCTTCAAGTGTATTTTGAAGATGATATTTAAGAACATTTACTCAACAGAAATAATTGGACACTGTATTAGGGAAGCTTGTCGCAGACATTCCTGCACGGCATCAGTGGAGGCAGCAAATGCCCCGCAGCTGTAAACACAGAAACATTTGCACGCCACAAAGAGGGGAATTTGAAGAAGCACGTCCCGCTGCCTCCTTCTCTGATTCACTCAAACACGTCTATAGGATTAGTGTGAAAAAACCCCTCTCATCATTGATTTAATTTGAGGGGGATAAAGCGGCTTTTCTTTGTTGTCTCAGCTGTTGGGTTGGAGCTTTGCTCCATAAATGTTAAACAGTTTATGGATACAGTTACTCATCCAACAGCACAAAGCAGCTCTCTGCCTGTATCCCATTACTAGTCTTAGTAAAGTGTATTTCCTAACATTTGAGACACATGCTGTTTAAAGCAGGGGTTGCTATGGACGAGAGTGTCTGTTTACATGCACACACCTACTGTACAGTCAACCATAGCACTCTGATTACTCCGCGTGTGTGTGCACGTGCTTTATATTCTCGATCTCCTCCCATCATCGAGTCACATCCTGAACAAAAAGGTTGCTGATTGTTTTCAGTCCTGCTCGTGCAGATTGTGAGCAAAGGCCAAAGACGTTCATGCTGCACAGAAGAAACTTTAGTAAGATTTTGGGTTTTCCACCAGTGCCACCATGAGGAGTAAACTCACATCTGTAGCTTGAGAGGCTTTTAAACAACCATGTCTCAGTACACTGATCAAAAATGTGATGCCAGTAATACACTTAGACAGTGTACATAGACCCCCCCCCAAAAAACTGACATCTGGTTTTACGTTCTGATGTCTTCAGAGAAAGATGCAAAAGCCAACATCTGTGATGGGGGTGCATCAGCGTTCACGGCACAGGTGACTGACATACGTGTGAACGAAGCATTAATGCTGGGGTGTTTACTGGAACTTTGGAGACATATGTTGCCATCGACGTGACATCTTTCCCCTAAACCTTTTTTTGAGCGTCTTGCTGAGTCAAATTCCAGATTCGTTAATGTTCCAGAGACACAAAAAAGTTAATTAATGCAGACTGATTCATCTTAGTAGTTTTTTCCAAGTGAAGAATAATGTCAGGCTGGAGTCCATCCGCTGTAACACTGAGATTTATAACAGCCTTGATTACTTACATAGACACTAGATTTAGTCATTTAGCAGATTTGCCTTTTTCGAAGTATCCAAGTTTCAGTATTGTGTTCAGCTTGAATTTTTTAATTTTGGTATCAGCCAGCCTCAGTTGTCTCATCTGCAACTGGTGCAGAACACAGAGCAGAGCAAGTGGAACCGGAAAAAACAGGCATCATTACTCCAGTTTTAGCATTCCTGCGCTGACTTTCCCGAAAATACAGATTTTGAAAAACCTTTTGTTTTCAAAGCTTTGACTGATCTGCTCCCAACACATTCCTGAACTTCTCTGCTGTCACTCTGCTTCCAGACTTCTTAGTTTGTTACCGACTAACCAGCTTAGTAACTTATTCACTTAACTTATTGGCAACTAATCTTTAGTTGGGAAGGGAGATTGACAGTTTTCCACTGTCAATAAATGTTCCTCATCTGTTGAAACCTTTAAGACACAACAACAAGGGTTAGAGATATTTTTGAGCCTAGACTTCATAAGTGGCATTGCACTTTAGGGTACGTCCTCACTGGCTTTATGGGGATATTCTGTTGTCTTTTAAGTGGTATTGTGTCAATAGACATGGTTAAAGTGCTTACAGGCTGGAAAATCAGATGGTTTCCTGACAGGTGAGCTCAAGCTAAAAAGCTTCTCAGAAGAGGCCCGTGTGAGGAGGGAACTTTTCACCATCGAAAACAAAAATTTCTTCGTGGTTCGAGCACACCGCATAACTTCTGTGTCAAACAGTTGCCGTAGAGAATCGCAGCCTGGATGTTCAGCTATTGGGAAGATTTAATAACAACGTAACAACCGCCTGATGCTGAAGTTGAAGTTGTGTAGAAACCCACAATGAGGCATTTGCTCAAACTTCTTTGAATTTTTTTGAGCTCTGAGTTCTTTTACACGGACAAAAATGAGCTTTTCTCATGGCTCTCCTCTGAGTAAATTTCAGAACGCTTAAACCCATATATAAAAAAAAAGAAAAGAATATCACTTTAAGGCGGACTCTGGATGACTGTGTGCATTTTTATATACAGTGGGTTTCTATTTCTGTTCCAAATCACTTCTGCTATGCTGTACACATTCTCTCAAGCTTAAATTTGTATGTTTTCATCGTCTGCCTACGATGTACTTGGCTTTATCATAATTTAAGTCGGTACCTCCAACCACACTTAAACTTCAACTTATATCAATGATCAAAAATCACAATATCTGTCAAAACAGATTTAACAGAGAATTTTTCTGCTTTTCTTTTTTTCCCCCCTGATAAATATTTCGTATAAAAATAAGCGTTTTTCCAATGAAAGTTCTGTTTTACTTTGTACAAATTCATAAATACAAAACAATGATGTACTGAAATTTTAAAGTTCAAAAATCAGGATACAGTGTGAGATAATACACAAGACAACGCGATACAGCCGTTAACACGGAGTGAATAAATGATCTATAACTTTCTATTTGACAATCTTCATAAACAAAATATATAATTTTGGCAGATCCCAGCTCATTTCATCACGTGAATCAACTGGACGCCACTCTCAACCTAAAATTACAAATTGTATCTGCAAAATAAAAAAAATAAAAAATCAGTATTAAGTTGCACTTTTTCTGCAGAGTTTCCCGTCACAACTTCTGGTTGATGATAAAGGTCTAGGTGAACTTCCTGATGAAGCGCAGTTTGAGGTACGTGATGATGAGCAAGCAGATGGTCATGATGGCAAGAGCCAGATGGTTCTGCCAGAGGCCCCAGGGGGAGTACTCGACGCCCTGCTCCTCCAGAAACGCCTCTCCTGTGCAGCTGGAGACGAACAAAGGTTATGTTATTGACAGCCTGAGAAGAGTTTTAACTGTGCAAGTAGGTGGTTGGTGATTGGCTGGCAGATTCACCTTTTTTAAAGGGGACACATTGTGCTCTGTTTTCATAAGCTAACACAATATCTTAAGGTCTTAAGAAAATGTCGGTGACGTGCTTTTATCGAAATGATAGACACAGAACAGCAGCTACTTCTTCCATTATTTTCCACCTCTATTCAAACCGATCATTTTAGGGTGTGGAATGACCCACTTCGCCCGGCTCTTCCTTAGGGTCTGCCTGTTTAGAAATCTGTAGTACTTCATAACCCTTATATAAGAGAGCATACACTCTCAGAAAATAATGTACAGAATTGTACCTTTAGGGGTACGATGGCTTGTCACTGGGGCAGTACCCTCAGAAGGTATAGTTTTGTACCCTTGTGGTTTGTACCTTACAGAGACCAATCTTGTACCTCTGGTGGCAATTTGGTACCCTTATACTGAAGTAGCCTAACACAGACTGTCTATTGTACCCCAGCATGTAGAAAAAAAGGTACATATATGTACCTTTTACCATTTGAGTACATATATGTACCTTTTGGACCCTCAAAAAGGTACATATAGGTACCTTTAGGTCCAATAATTAACCCTAGGGGGTACATTAGTATAGATTGTACCTCAGGGGACAAAAAAGGACTTGTACTGTACCCCTATTTCTGAGAGTGTACAGTGAATAGCCTGGGAGGTCAGACCACTCATCAAACTGAAAAATACTTTACTGGCAATTTCACTGCGCAACTGCCTTCTACTACTCACAGCTACTTCCATTTCCCACATCTGCAGCTGGATCATGGACAGATGCTAGGCTATTGATCCCTCTTTAAGGGACAATCGTGGGCCTAAAAGTCACCCATTTAAAGTTCCAAGATGTTAAATACGGAACATGTAACATAAAGACCTCTGACCGGTTAATAACAGTACTGAGACCATATGTCATAACTCCTCCGTCATATATTGGCTCCATAAACTCCGGACTTCCCTGCGTTCCTCTGCATTCTGTTTGCGTTTGTAGCGACCAGCATTAAAACTGCTGCTAATTTGGCCAATATTTCTTCTTCTTCAGTTTAGCAAACTGTATAACGAACGAGGAGAGTAAAAGAGTAAAAGAATTTCAACTTTCCACTTCTGAGGAGAAGCTGAAGTTAGGCAAAGATACAGTGATGGAGTGATGTATGTTTCCCCTGCAGACCGGAACAGCTCACTGAATGACACATTTTCCGATATATTGGGCCCCAAAAACAAAATGTCGTGCTTCAAAACGTAGGACAAATAGAATCCCACTGTTAGTGGTGACTGGAAGACATATATTAACCCTTATTCTTGAGAAACCTAGTCTCAATAGCTTGAGATTATGAGATTTAAAGAACAATTTCAAGCATAGCTGCTCTTAGCTTCCGTAATAAACAGCAGCTTACCAGCGAACAAACCGGGTAACATTTATCAAACAAGTAACACTAACTATGCAACTACTAAACTGACCAGCTCACACTTAATGTACAGTCATGTGAAAAAGAAAGTACAGCCTCTTTGCTTTCTAAAGTTTAGTAAAGGAGTAAAAGAGGAAGAACAACATGCTGGTTTGTACATCGGTGAGCGATCACTGTGGCAATCTGCTGATCTCTGACAGCACTGCGTAGCTGTTACTGTTAGACCAGTGACACCACGTCAGGCGTTAGTATCAATGCTCGGCTTTTGTGAGTGTGTCGGCGTTTCTTACGAGGATCCTGGAGGAATGGAGGAGCTATTCAACTCCTTACAGAAATTCAGCCCGGGGAACTCATTAGCCTGCAGAGCCTGCAGAGGGAGACAGATCAATCGACATCAACATTGTCTTGCTGCACTAAGCTTTAAACGTGTATCTTTTAATTCTCAGACATCATCCTATAGGGTGATTAACTATGTAGCGAGGGCAAATTAGAATGTAGGCATGTATACTTACACTGAGGCCATATCTGGGTATGCTGAGGTATTTTAACCAAGCAAGCCAGCTGACGATGGAGGGAAGATTCACCAGCAAGCCAGCAAAGATCTGCAGAAAAGATGAGAAATAAGTGGGCAGTATGCATGGTAAGGTTGCAGGATATTAATGGAGATCAGTTCACTTATACTCCACATACTCTTCTATTTAAAACAAATCAAATGTGCGCTGGTCTATCTGTAAATACAAAAAGCAGCATTGCTTTAACCCTACTGTTGTCTTGCGGGTCAAAAGTGACCCACTACCATGTTTAGCTGTAGAAAAAAATACCTTAAACTATCTTTTTCCAACTTGAAATTTTATGACTTTTCCTAAAGGGACATTAGAAAAAGTCATACTTTATTTTTGTTTATGTTTCCATGTGGGCTGTACACCACTGGGGTACAAAGATTGTCTTATGGGTCATTTTTGACCCGTGAATTATAAAAACATTTAAACACCAGAAAAAAGTTCACTGTTTTTTTCCCCTTTCAATATAATGAATTCAGAAGTAATTACTTCACATTTATATAATAGCAATAATAAACCTTTATTATGTAAAAGAAAACTGAGAAAACAAGAAAACTGTTGGTCTAGCTGACAGTTGGTTTGTGGTAAAAAAAAAAAAAAAGTGTAATCCTGAAAACTGGTGATTGTCTTTTTGTATTGTGCAACAACAAATACATGATAAAAAATGTATTGAATTGAGTTGAATAGATACATAACAGGTGGTTTCATCATACAAAATAGATTTTGGATTTAAAATTCCATTAAGTTGCTTTATTTTGGGGCTTTGCTAGGACGGGTCATTTTTGACCCATAGGACAAGGGGAGTAAACACAATGTTAAGACCGCACAAGGGTTATGTGTTAGCTTTTTTTTAGCTAACACATGTTAGCTTTTTTTCCCCTGGTTTTCTTCCTATTTGTAAAGTCTGAGCATTGCACTCTGCTACATGATGTAAATAAAGTTTGGAACAATCAATAGAATCCTTAGCTTCCTCTAGACATTCATCTTTATCCAACTGAGAAATCCTTGAGATCAAAATCTCTTTTAAAACGGAGACCTGAGCAGTGTTGCAGCCTTGGAACATATTAAAACACAGCATGCAAAACATACAATAAAAAAGCCATATCCATAATGAATACATCAAACAGGCTGAAGCAATCTCAGCCTCAGTTTCGATATTCAAGGCAAACATATTCAGCTCTGTTTTTTCCAGCATGGGATAATCTGGTCTATGTATTCTTGCCTTGACTACTATAATTCATTGTACACGGGTATTAGTCAGTTGGTTCAAAACACTGCAGCTAGACTTATTACAGGGGCCAAACTGTTAGATTTCATATTGATTTGAGAGTCACTGGCAGGACTGCCTGGACGTTGCTGGCAGGAAGAAAGCATCAGCGACGATCGATCAGAGCGATCACAAAATAAACTTTTGGGGAGCATACAAGCTTCACGTTTTTAATAAAAAAAATGGCCACTCTGTGCCACACCTGTTCATGATTTCAGCTGAAGACTGAAGGGAAATTTTTGACAGTACAAGGATAAAGTATTAGCTTCTTTAGTGTGTGCTGTTTTATGTAGATGTGCGGGCTTCACCATCATAAAGACGCAGGTGATGGTCATGAAGATATTGGCGATGGCCACCACCGTCTGGTCTGCTGAGATCGCGAAGGCCATGGAGGTGGCAGTGTAGGCCACCAGAGCAACGGTTAACATGAAGGTGAAGAAGGCCTCGACTGTGGCCTTCAGACCTGCAAACACACAAACAGGCAAAAATGGGCGCTTAAGTGACAAAGTTGGAATGCCAGCAAAATGTGCAATTGAAAGAAGTCTGTAAAAATGTGTACAAACAAAACAGATTCATTATTTGGTGGGGAAAAAAAAAGTAGCAGTAGTGCATATGGAAATAGTTTTTTCTTTGGCTTGTTTGTCTTCCACACACCTATCATGAAGTAAGCAACACAGCTGAAGACGATGGCGGGGATGGTCCTCAGTGTGATGATGTCAGACAGGATCTTACACAGGAAATACACGGAAACCCTGTAGTAACCGCTGATATACTCGTGACTGCAGACAAAGAAAAAACAATTCAAAAGTTGTAAGATTTCAAAGTATTCCATGAAAACGTACTAAACAAAGACATGCATCGCTGCGATGTTTAAATTTGTTTTGTACAAACTTATGTATCTATTGTGTAATCAACAAACGGAAAAAACGTTAAACTGGCGCGTTTAGTTTCAAAGTGTTTAATGACGAGAGGTTTTTTCATTTTCATTGTGACACAAATTTTCATCAACAGAGGATATTTTCAATTTCACTGCTGTCCTGCAGAGGGCAGCAAAGTGAGACGTGAGCATTGATATCAATCCGACTGCTGTGTGTGAAGCTGGTGTTGGGACTACTTCTTGTTGTTCTTGTTCAGTTGGAGATATGTACCATTGTTAAACACACAGCAGGACAAGTGTTTAAGCTCATTACAAAATCTCAGAGCCGTCACACTGCTGTTCATGCTCCATTTTTTTTTAAATAACTTTAAATGCTTCGAGGGTATAGTTGTCATAGACATGAAGAGGTCTAATTTTGCCCCTTTGAACAGAGCCAAGCTACTCGTTGTTCTGGTTCTGGGATTTAATTTCACTATTCTAACCAGGTCATAAAGACATGAGACTGATGTTGAACCATACGGCCTCTGCTTAAAGCAAAAGGAGATGTGCATCTCCAAAAAAAAAAAAAAAGTTAAGCTTTGTGGGGTCTAAAATGAAATAGAAAGCAAGGGTTTAAACAGATTTATGTCAATACAACGAGCACACACTGATATTGATTTTCTCTAATCTCATTCTGGGAAAGAATGTGAGGCTGCTACCCCCCCTCCAAAAAAAATTCCTGAAACCAACTGTAAACAAGGAAGATTGTTGATCGCCAACCGAGTAATCACACACAGATAATAATCTTTTCACCTAACTTCAATTAAAGAAAGAAAGGGAAAAAAAGTTGGTAACCTTGTGGGGACCTGGTATCTGTCCCCAGCTGGGCCCCACATTGTCTACTCACATGTTGAGCACAGATTGGTCTTATTTTACCTTCAGCATGAAAGTAGAAGTTCAACAATTCTAGTGACCTTTCACATCCCTTTCAATAGTTAACTTTGGCCTGATTAATGTCCCAAGGCGGATACCAAGCCCCCAAAATGTGACTGTTAAAGATTTTTGTCAATATGACCTCCCATTTTGATCTCCTCTTCTCATCCTCAAGAAAACAAGTAAATAAATAAATAACAAAAGTTAAAAAAAAAATCACGAATTACTCATTAAAGGGCTGGTTTCAAGAAAACCTGCACCGCGTCCCCATAAGTGTACACATGTTTGTGTGTCAGACCCACATGAAGAGTTTCCTCTCTGTGATGAAGAGTTCAGCAGCCGACAGCGAGCTGAACATCTGATTCACAACGATGAAGAAGAGAGCGCCAACCCTGAAAACAAGCATCCAGTAAACGACCTGACACAGTACAGACTTGAGACTCAGGCGCACAACAAATTCAATTATGTAATTCACTTTGGGCACACGTGATTCGTCCATTTTTACACAGTGGAAAGCACAGCCGGCTGGCAACACGCTGTAACCATTAGCAGTGTTTCAGTTATTACAGTTATGTATACTGCTGCTTTCAGTACTCCAGCAAGTATTTGATCTGTTTATTGTTTTTGAGACTTCTTTCAATTAATTTTCAAGATGTCATTACCAGTTTCGGGGCAATATCTCTAAAAGTCTCATCTGGCTTCTAGCCTCTCCTGTAAAATGTGTCAAACTTTTTTTTTTTTTTTTGCTGCACAATGCCTGTCTGTGATGTGCGAATGATGTGAAATAAACAAGAAAAAAATAAAAAATTATTGAGGTATCAGCGCTGCTCAACTGGTAAATGAAAGATGGGATACCTGTTCTGTATACCACTCTGATCGTCTTTGACATTGAAGAAAAGGGCTCCGACAACCAGAGCGAGGAAGAGCGTTACTGCAACCTGAACGACATTAAAAATGCAACAACGATTAAAAACAAGTTTCGACCGGGAATTTGCAGCCACCACGACAGCTGAACGCGAAAGGAACGTTACGGTTACAAACTTTAAGTGTCCGATACCGGCCAATCACAGGCCAATCGGCTTGCTCTGTTTGTCTACCTGAGCGATGGAGGTCTGAGGGTTGAGCAGGAGGTTGCGGAATGTTCTCTTGAGAACCCATCTGAACTGCGTCAGGAAACTGGTGTTGTAGGTGATGGTTCTGGAGGGAGCAGAGGAGGTTGCCTGCTTTCCCTGAGCTATCCTTTCTGAGACACAGAAGGTGCAACAAATTCATTCACAGCAAACATCTCTGCAAGTTGTTTCCCTCGGTTCATGTTTCTGTTCATTAGGTGTCCCGTAAAGTCTTAGTTTTGTGCGAAATTTAATCTCCATGAAGTTTTATTTTACCATTCATGATCAAATTACAATATAATTGTTTTATCCTAACATTGTTGTATTGTCGACGCTTCACACAAGAAGGAAAAGACAAAACATACCTGTTTGAGAGACTTTTTCTTCGTTGACTGTTACATTAAGCTACCTGCTGAGGTCAAGTTCAAAATAAACTGTAAAACAATCTCAGCGCTGTCAGGACATTGGTGGTTTGAGCAGTAAATTCAGCTGCATTTACGCTTTACGGCTTTTACAAAAAGCAACTTTTTTACGTGGCTGTTTGGCATCTCCGTCTGTGGTCATGAATAGTCTGTTGTCATTTTGATTGTTTTGCTCCTCCAAAAGACATTACTATTGTTTCTATCACTGTTTTGTGTCCTTTTTTGTGGTTATTTTGCGCTTCTTTGATGTCAGTTTCCTTCATTTCGCATATCTTTGTTTGCCTTCAGAGTTTGTTATTTTACAGTATTATGGCTTTCTGTGTCTTTCTGATCATTTTACCTTTTGTCGCCAATAAGTGTCTCTTGGTGGTCATTTTGTCGGCGTTTCCTTGTGGTCGTTTTGTCTCTATGCTTGTTTAGTGCCGCCGTGCGGCCGTATTGCATCTTCCATTTTTCCTACCTAGCAGGGATCTGATGGGCTTTACTTGCAGATCAGCATCTTCAGATGTAACTTTTGTGTTGCTTTCATGTTTTTAAATAAGATTTTGGTCTCTTCCAGCACTTGTACTTTCTGTACTCCTTTATTTCTCGTCTATGGCTCCTAAGTCTAAAAAAAAAAAGGACAAGATGGATGCTGATGATGTTATTTGCTCAAATATCTCAGAAAGGAAGCAATCTTTCTTTGGTTCTTGAAATTCACAACTTAAAATACTAACTCATGTGCATCGATTAGAGGTAATAATGGAGGGCTTTTGAATCCTAAAACTTTTATTGTCAGAGACTTCAGCACACTTTAAAAGGAGTTTTGAACCTAAGACTGAAACCTTTTTGTTACTTACCCAGCTCTGCTTTGGTTTGTTTGAAGAATTGGCAATTTCTGTACTCCTCCACCAGTTTTTCCTCGATTCCTATCCTGGACAACGACATGGAGTCTGCATCTGGACACGGACACAGAAAGAGTCAAGTCAGATAACCAAGTCCAAATGACAGGGTCTGAATGACACTCATTCGGCATCCATCCCACTTTGGAAGGAGCAGCTCTCATTTCTAGAAATATGGATGAATTTATTTGCCACCCTAAAACATGACAACCCAGGGCTCAGACCAGGATGCAGAGTTGTAGTCTTACACACTTCTCTGCAGCTTCCCACCTACTGCTACCCACCCAATCGATTAACACAAAAGGAGCAAATCCTCTTGTGCAAAAAGAAATTATTAAAACAAAAACTTTAACTGAACAAAAACATCAAACTATTAAATGTGGTTTGCTGAATATCAGATCTCTCCTTTCGAAGTCTCTGTTAGTGAATGAGTTGATTTGTGATCATCATATTGATATATTTTGTCTTACAGAAACCTGGCTGCAGCAGGAGGATCATGTTAGCATTAATGAAGCAACTCCCTCTGACTGTTTAAATGTTCACGTTCCTCGAACCACAGGCAGAGGAGGAGGAGTGGCAGCTATTTTCAGATCAGGGTTACTCATCAGTCCCAGACCCAAGATTAGTTTGAGCTCTTTTGAATATCTGATTCTCAGTTTTTCCCACGCAAAGTGGAAATCCCAGAAACCTCTTGTGTTTGTTGTTGTGTATCGTCCACCTGGCCCTTATTC
Source organism: Odontesthes bonariensis (assembly GCF_027942865.1). Classification (NCBI taxonomy): domain Eukaryota; kingdom Metazoa; phylum Chordata; class Actinopteri; order Atheriniformes; family Atherinopsidae; genus Odontesthes; species Odontesthes bonariensis. The sequence continues at coordinate 19,595,863 of NC_134524.1, forward strand.
TGAGTTTCTGTCTGAATTCTCAGAGTTTTTATCCCAGTTAGTGCTGAGTACAGATAAAGTCATTGTAGTGGGTGACTTTAATATTCATGTAGATGTTGAAAATGACTGCCTGAATATGAACTTTAATTCTATATTAGACTCTATTGGATTTTCTCAGAGTGTTCACGGACCGACTCACTGCCTTAATCACACCCTTGATCTTGTTCTGACTTATGGCATTGAGAGTGAACAGTTAACAGTGTTCCCTCATAACCCTGTCTTATCTGACCATTTTCTGATAACCTTTGAGTTTACATTACTTGACTATACAGTTTCTGAGAAGAAATTTACATATAGAAGGTGTCTATCAGAGGATGCTGTAACCAGATTTAAAGAATTAATTCCATCATCCTTTTCTTCACTGCCATGTGCAGATATGACAGAGGACGACTACATAAACTTTACTCCAGCAGCACTTGACTCTCTTGTTGACAGCACTATAGTTTCAATGCGTACAGCACTGGACAATGTTGCCCCTCTGAAAAGGAAGGTAATCAGTCAGAAGAGGTTGGCTCCTTGGTATAATTCACAGCTGCGTGCTTTAAAGCAGACTGCAAGAAAGCTGGAGAGACAGTGGCGTTCCTCTAATTTAGAAGAGTCTCAGTTAGTCTGGAAAGATAGTTTAACAATGTATAAGAAAGCCCTTCGTAAAGCTAGAACTGCTTATTATTCATCATTGATAGAAGAGAATAAGAATAATCCCAGGTTTCTTTTCAGCACTGTAGCCAGTCTGACTAAGAGTCCGAGCTCTGCTGAGCCAGTTATTCCTTTAACTCTCAGCAGTGATGATTTCATGAGCTTCTTTATTAATAAAATTGTTTCTATCAGAGAGAAGATTGATGGAGTCCTTCCCACTATTATTAGTGATGTATCATCAAGTACAGCAGCTTTAGAAGTATCTTTAGAACCTGATTTGTATTTAGATGGCTTCTGCCCAGTTGATCTCTCTGAACTAACAACAGCAATAGTCTCTTCTAAACCATCAACTTGTGTTTTAGACCCAATCCCAACCAGACTGTTCAAGGAGGTTTTCCCATTAATTGACACTTCCATATTGGATTTGATCAATCTGTCTTTGTTGACAGGATATGTACCTCAGACTTTTAAGGTTGCTGTAATTAAACCTTTACTTAAAAAACCTACTCTTGATTCAGAAGTGTTGGCTCATTATAGACCTATATCCAATCTCCCTTTTATGTCTAAAGTTCTTGAAAAAATAGTTGCAGCTCAGCTTTGTGATCATTTACACAGAAATAATTTGTTTGAAGAGTTTCAGTCAGGATTCAGAGTGCATCATAGCACAGAAACTGCACTGCTGAAAGTTACCAATGATCTCCTCTTAGCCTCTGATAGCGGACTTGTGTCTGTGCTTGTCCTGTTGGATCTCAGTGCTGCATTTGATACGGTCGATCACAGTATCTTATTACACAGACTTGAACATGTTATTGGGATTAAAGGAACTGCATTAGGCTGGTTTAAATCATATTTATCTGATAGATTTCAGTTTGTTCTTGTAAATGAAGAATCTTCCTCACACACCAGAGTAAGTCATGGAGTTCCCCAGGGTTCTGTGCTTGGACCGATTCTTTTCACTTTATACATGCTTCCATTAGGTAACATTATTAGACAGCATGGCATAAATTTCCATTGCTATGCTGATGATACTCAGCTGTACTTATCTATAAAACCAGATGAAACCAATAGGTTGGTCAGACTACAAGCATGTCTTAAAGACATAAAGACCTGGATGACTCAGAACTGTCTGCTGCTAAATTCAGACAAAACTGAAGTCGTTATCTTTGGACCTGAGCGTTTCAGGGAGAAATTGTCTAGCTATATAGTTACTCTAGATGGTATTTCCTTGGCTTCTAGTTCTACAGTGAGGAACCTTGGAGTTATTTTTGACCAGAACTTATCATTTGACTCGCATATAAAACAGGTTTCTAGGACTGCCTTCTTTCACCTTCGTAATATTGTTAAAATCAGGAACATCTTGTCTCAGAGTGATGCAGAAAAACTAATTCATGCATTTGTTACTTCAAGATTGGACTACTGTAATTCTTTATTATTGGGCTGTCCTACATATTCTCTGAAAAGCCTTCAGTTGATCCAAAATGCTGCAGCCAGAGTTTTGACGAGAACTAACAGGAGAGATCATATTTCTCCAGTTTTAGCTTCTCTTCATTGGCTCCCTGTTAAATTCAGAATAGAATTTAAGATTCTTCTCCTTACATATAAAGCTCTTAATGACCGAGCTCCATCATATCTTAAAGATCTCATTGTAAGATATTTTCCTAACAGAGCACTTCGTTCCCAAACTGCAGGTTTACTTGAGGTTCCCAGAGTTTCTAAAAGTAGAATGGGAGGCAGAGCCTTCAGTTATCAGGCCCCTCAATTGTGGAATAAGCTGCCAGTAAATGTCCGGGAAGCAGACACCCTTTCCACTTTTAAGACCAGGCTTAAAACTTTCCTTTTTGATAAAGCTTATAGTTAGGGATGGCTCAGGTGATCCTGAAACATCCCATAGTTAAGCTGCTATAGGCCTAGACTGCTGGGGGGCCTCATCTGACACACCTTTCCTCACTTTACTCTCTTTATGTATATGTGATATTATTGTGGTCATTAACTCGTGTTTCCCTGTTCCAACAGATATCCTTTGAATGGTGTTACAGTGCCGCCGTCGCGGTGGCCGTTGCGGTGGCCGTCGCGGTGGCCCCCTGCCCCCCCCCCCCCCCCCCCCTTTTCTGTCTTCTCAAACCCCAGCTGGTCGAGGCGGATGGCCACCCTTCCTGAGTCTGGTTCTGCCAGAGGTTTCTTCCTGTTAAAAGGGAGTCGTTTCTCTCCACAGTCGCCTCAGGCACGCCGCTCAGGCCGGGAGATTGGACCGAAAAACAAAAAGTTTTCAGTGCAATCTGTTGGTTTTCTTAGCTAGGAAATTGTTTTTGAATTGGCTCTATATGAACGAATTGGATTATTTTATGAATTATGATTATTATTAATTAATTGAATTCCAATTGGCTTGAATTGGACTTACTATCTAAGTGCCTTGAGATGACATTTGTTGTTTTTGGCGCTATATAAATAAAAATGAATTGAATTGAATTGAATTCGAGGGTTAAAGGGCCCAGAGACAGGGGAGAGCTTTGCATTTCTTCTTTGCCAAATTTGATTTGATTTAATCTTTACCAAACCGTTTAATTTCAAGCCTTTTGTGTGCAATCCAGATGACAACGTTGATTTGACTGAACATCCTCATCTTTATTTTTTCCTCAGGGAACACTTCACAAAGTTTTATTCAGCAAAAATATTTTTTTCTGCAATATTTATAACAGGATTATAGGAATTCGAGTTGAACTGCTCTTTGCAGCACTCACTTATGTGTAAAGGAGGACAAATAGAATTTGCCACCTAAAAACTGAACTGACCAAGTTTTTAACGTGCTCTGCTATAAAAAGAGGGGGGGGGGGACGACACACACAGAGTCTGCTTTAAACTGCTCCTCTTCCTGTCATCACTCACAGCCTGATAACTCCTCCCACCTTTTGTTCAACTGTTGTTCAGTCTGTCTGGATCTGCTGAAGGATCCAGTGACTATTCCCTGTGGACACAGCCACAGCAAGAACTGTATTAAAAGCTACTGGGATGAAGAGGATCAGAAAGGAATCCACAGCTGTCCTCAGTAAAGGGTGACCTTCAGAGCGAGGCCTCTTCTGGTGAAAAACACCATGTTTCCAGCCTTGGTAAAGAAGGTGAAGAAGGATGGAGTCCAAGCTGCTCCAGCTGATCACTGCTATGCTGGACCTGAAGATGTGGCCTGTGATGTCTGCACTGGGACATGGTTGTCGTACTGAAGTATCTGTTATCTCTGCTCAATGGATGAACATAAAGGCCATGAAACAGTCCCAGCAGAAGCAGAAAGGACTGAGAAGCAGAAGGAGCTCGAGGGGAGAAGACAACAAATTCGGCAGAGAATCCAGGACCGAGAGAAAGATGTGAAGCTGCGAGCTGCAGCTAATTGTCTCTGAGCTGATTGTCATGGTAACATGGGGGTGCAGCTCCTGGACATCAGGTTTGGTGCAGAAAACCGTTTTATCTTATATGGGAGGGTTTTGATGCCAGCAGATCTGAAGATAAAGGATAAGACTGACGATGGTGGGTTCATTGTTGGCATATTCATTCGTCAGGTCATTTGAAAGAACCACATTGTGGCTAGACAGGTTCAGTCTGATTAGTAAATCTGAGTAATTTCCATGAGCTGCCTCGACCTTTCTGCTGCTGACAAGCAAGCAGATTTCAGAACAGATTTTCACTTTGAGAAGATTTCACAAAACGCTGGACCTCAGCTGCTATGGCTGTAGAAAAGTTAAGGGTTGTTGCAGCTTCCTATAACTACCGATGGGAATTCTAAAGGTTTATCTTGTTCAAAATCCGAACTGCCTCAGCTGCAAACGTCTCACTGAAACCCTGTAGTTGCTTTTATTTTCCAGTGTTTTCTCCGTTTCCTGCGAATCCTGAAAACGCCAAACCCACCCACCTTCTTCGTCGATGTTATTGTAAGCGACAGCGGTCGAGTCTCCGTTGATAACGTCCAAGAAGAAGTCAGCGGGGTTGTTGTGGGCCTCGCAGGTGTATCCTTGAAAACAGTTCCCCAGATGAGTTACAAAACGTCCCCCAAATATTCAACATCGCTTTGAAAATTTGATGTTCACATTCTCACCGATGTCCGAAAAATACTCCAGCGCTGTCTGTGCTGGGCCGTGGTAAACCTGACCATTGTAACGACACATGAAACATTTAAAATGATGATAAACATGGTTCTTTCCATATGTTGACCGGGCTTCAAATTAAAAAAAAAAAAAATAAATAAAAAAAAAATCACTGGACAAATCTGGTAAAAACAGAAGTTGTGGTGACCTGTTTGCCGCTGACCAGCAGAGTGAGGCTGTCAAACAGCCGGTAGATGGAGTATCGAGGCTGATGGATGGACAGGATGATGTTGCGACCGTTGTTCGCCATCCTACAGAATTGGAAAGAATAAAGAAACGTGGATTTAACTCAAATTCAATGTTTTTCCAAGTATTTTGTATGATATTTCCTTTGCTATGTGCCACCTCTAAACACTATTTCTCCAAGCTATAACAAAAACATTATTTTGTAGGTTTATTTTAGGGGGTATTTAGTTTTTTTTTTATATTTTATTTCCTGGATGATTTTATTTCCTAACATCACTGGAATAAATAAACCCGACCGCTTTTATTGGAAGTACCACCAAAAAATAGCCCCTACAAAAAGTAATCCAACCTTAAAATGGATTTTAATCTGTGCTCCTTCATATGAGCAATTAAAGGGCAAAAATCGCCCAAAGTACCAGTAAACTCAAAAGTAAAACCTTCCAACCGGGGCTGTTTTGGGGCATAAAATATCCGCCAAACTTCACTTAGTCCCTGGTCACTGTGGTGGTAATTACAGAATGAACTGGGACCTTCTAAAAGTCAATGCTGTATAAGAGTTTTCTACCTTTTTCAATCTGTCAGGTTTTTTCGTACAAACAGCACTTATTTGTAGCTTAAAGACAAAAGGTTTGGAGAATATTGATTTATTTTTAGTCTTCTAGTTGCTGTTTTTTTATGTGGAACTGAGAACATCTCAGGGGACTTTGGGACATACCTTGCACGGGATGGGTTAGGGTTAGGGTTTCAGGGTTTTGAGTTAGAATCAGGTTTGGCGGGACATGAAGTCGGCGAGGATCCTCACAGCGACAGCAGTGTGAATGTGTGGGTGTGTTCACCTCTTCAGCAGCAGCAGCACAGAGTTAGCCGTGCTGGCGTCGAGGCCCGTTGTGGGCTCGTCCAGGAAAAGGACCGGCGGGTCGATGATCAGCTCCATGCCGATGTTCGTCCTCTTCCTCTCCCCACCGGAGATCCCCCGAATCAGCTGAGTGCCCACCTGCACAAAAACAGATGCCACACTTTCTGGTGCTCCCTTTCAGTCAGTTTTTTCAATTCTTTGTGTTTTTTCTTCATCTTCTTTCGCTTTTGTTTTAGATTTTTTCATATGTCTTTGATCCCATCCCTCACCACCCTTTACTTGCTTATTAATATTATATTTTCTGTCTTTGACTCCTTGCCTTTGATGATCTTTCTCGTAACTTTCATTACCGTTTCTTTTCTTTAAGCCTTTTATTCTTTCTTGTTGTACCATCTGAAATGATCAGTGTACAACTTGCGTGCTTTATTTTACTTATTTTCTTGATGTTTTTGTTTTCATCTCATGACTTTTCTATCTTATAAACAACTTTCTTTGTATCTCTGTCATGGTTCTCCGGCTTTTTTTCGCCTCTTACCGTCTCCTTTGACTGCATTTTGTACCTTTTTGGAGTTACAGCCTCTGTTGTTGCTTATCTTTTCTCCCACTTTTCTTTCTTTGTGCTCACTTTGAGTTTTATCTTATCTCTTCCTCGCCTTCTCCTCACCTTGGAGTCAGCCACTTTCCCCAGTCCCAGCTCCTGGATCAGTCTGTTGACTTTCTGCTCTTTCTCCTGCTGAGGGATGCTTGATGGGAGACGGAGTGCCGCTGAGAAAGTAAAGTTTTCTCGGACAGTGAGAGTTCCCATCACCACGTCGTCCTGCAGACAGGAAGCTGCGGCTTTAAACTGACAAATCTAAACTCAAACATTTACATAATGCTTGATGAAAATTTCGTTCAACAACATCTTTCCACATTGAATTTCATTTCCTTTCCTCTGATTCATGACCTCAGAGTTTCTAAAACAATTTTTGTTTTTAACAAGACTAAAACAGATTTGGCCGAAGCTGGTCTTATTGTTGCAGGCAGCCTCTTCCTTCCAGGAAACGCTCCTGAATCAAAGAAATTCTGGGCTGGCTGCTGCAGGTCTCACTTCCTGCTTACTGAACCCACCTGCACCACATATCCAGACAGACACTTGAAGTTCGGAGGCTGAGGAGCTCCGTCGATCAGGACTTCTCCTAACAGGCCCGAAGGGTCTTTTCTGGCAGCCAAAACGTCCAGAAACCTGAAGGAAAAACAGTTCAGAGAAGCCTGGTTTGGAGACAAAAAAATATATGAAAAAAGAAAATGCAACAACATGCAGCTTCTTTTCCTTTTTTTTCTTTAATGGGCTATATTTTCCATGTGACATGTTAGGGAAAGAGAGATGTAACAATTGGATTGTGGACATGGATAGACAACATTTCAAGTTTGTATTTTCACGTAAATACAGCTCTATGGAAGTTTTTCTGTGCCATCAGAGTTTAAATACGAATTTCTAATATTGAAGTTTTTACAACATCAAAATCAGACTTTGAATTTGAAAAACCAACAGTGTAAAAAAAATATATCAATTTCTAATAACAAAAATCAGTGTAAAAAAATTCAACATCTAAAAATTCAGTGGAAAAAGAACCAGACTCAACATCCGGGTAAAAAGGGGGGGGAAGCAATCGATCCCCGTCTCAATTCATCCGACGGAAGTTGAATTTTTTTACACAGATTTTTTTTTAGATGTTGAATTTTAGATGCTTTCTCTTCACCATGCAGCTGAATATGAGAAACTATGCAAAAACAGCGCCGTCTTTTACCTTTTTGTCCTCCCCACTTTTCCCGCACCAATTCAATGCCATCAGCAAGGGAGTTAAGAGATGAACAAACTGCTAACACTGACAGATCGTTGCTTCATTTTTATATCTGGATGAAAACCTGACTCGTGTTCGCATTTGTCTTCGACGTTTTCTCTCCCGAGAAACACATTTGCAACACTCACGATGACTTGCCGCTTCCCGTCGCTCCCATGATGGCGTTCAGGCCTGGCTTCATGATCCCACTGAGAAACACAGAGGAAACATTAACAGCGGGGAAATGCTATCATCATATACAGTTATAACAGTGCACAGAACCACGCCCTCTGCTGCAAGGCTTTTCAGAATACAAAGAAAAAATACGATCCAAGGTGCCTCCTTTCGCTTTGAATCCAGCTTTCCATAATTCAACTTTTACCACATGATCATGTTGTGGTCAGGTCAATGTGGCGGGAATGTTTTGTAAGCTGTCAGGACAAAAATAGGTTTCACCATCGCGTGAACCACAGACGGAACGCACCTTTCACTTTGTCAATGATTACACAGACTGATCTGTAAAATACAAAAGAGAACAGCGCCTATAAACTGCCTGTACGCGAGCACACAGCGCCCTTTGACCAGTTAAGAGTTTTCATAACATTTACACCATAAAAAGACATTTTCATAACAGAGCTTAGTCATGTACCAGTCACCTGTTCATACTTCAGCCATACAGCAATCACCAAGCCCTTATCTCACTTCCGAATTGTCACATTCCTTGACTCCTCACATCTTCGTCCCTCCCATCAGGGATGTGAGCAGAGGTGACGAGGAGATACACGAGGGGAGAGGAGGCGAGGCCACAGTCACATGTAGAAGTGAGATATCCTCAATTCAGAGCCAAAATGCTAAACCGACGTCAATTACCGCTGTATGACCTTATGTCAGGTTTTCACTTCATGTGTTTGGGACATCGCATGAATTATGGTCAACTCTGGATTATTCTGAGGCTTGAGGATTATTCGGGGACAAGAACAAAAGTCAAACCCGACTGATCCAAACCGCTTTCAGCAACAGTACAAGATCATTGAAAAGAGGAGAAATATCAGTAAATGACTGTTTATGATTTGTCACTCTAGCCAAATTTTGAATCTGCCAACTAAAAATTCAGATTATGACTCTCACATTTAAAACATTTAAACAGAAGGGCATATCATACACATGAACAACATGCTGACGTAAACTGATGACATAACAAAGGTGATTTAAAAGCTTTACTTTTCATTTCTGATCAACGTTTGATTATCCTTTGCCGACACCATTTCAACATTTCCACAACCGAACAATGTTCTGAGAGAAAGATTAGTGCCAAAAGCAAATTATTAATGACGAGGATCTCTCGCTGAAAGAACACGGAGATTTACGCTCGTTAGAGATGCTTCTTTTGCCACATCTCTACATTTCCTCAACGTTTTTTTTTTCTCCCACTTTTAAAAATGCTTCTTCCATAACGGTGATGCAGTTTTAGTTCTGCATTACTGGGATAATTAGCACCAAGTTGTCTTATTATTCGAGGAACTGAAACCGTTTTTTTTTTCTTTCCACCACCTCAGCAAACTGAGAAAGCAGTGCCTGCTTAATTGAAGCAGTCATGAAACTATGACAACACCCCCCCACCAACATGTCAAGTCATCCAGTCAGGAAAGTCATACATTGCAGTCGTGACGCTGCAGTTTTTCTCTATGATGGCTCTTTCTTTCCCCTTTTTAGTCTCAGGTAATTCTTCTCTCATTTTTCATTTACACATTAAAATGGCGGCTTCACCACATTAAGAGGGTGTTCATTCGGGTTTTTGACATTAAAAGTCAAATGAGGATGGCGGCCATGGACAATTCTGTTTCGCTTTAACCTCTCAGCCTTTGGTGGACATTTTTCCAGTCTTTTTGCCGACTCTGACAAACGCACGGAAAAGTAGCACCTCTCGGATCGCCTCTGTTGTGCAACACTCATCACTCATCGTTTGACCTTTTCACAGTCTTTGACGAATGCAGGGAGATGACTTCCCTCCGTTCGAAGGCTGTAATATCATTTAGTCAGCAAATCTCAGAAAACATGACAAAACGCTTTAATTCCAGCTCTGGAAGTATGACGAGACATTCACGAACGCATAAAGATGAGGATAGAGATGCACCTTGGGTGACAAAGGAACGGCGTAGAAAGGTGTCACAACAGGATGCCGGCTTCATTCTCAAGAGTACAGATTCATTATAGCACAGACTGAACCCACCTTCAACTCTGTTGTCAATGATTACACGCAAGAGTAAATTACCAAAGATACGAGCCACTACTGACTATGTATTGTAAATTCAAACCGTAAAACACATGTAAAGAGACACAAAGTGCCCTTTGACCGATTACAGCTTTCATAACATTCGCACGCACATGAAAATTCTGTTTTCATAACACTGTATAATCAAATACTAGTCACCTGCTGGTGATTGAGCCACAAAGCAAACATTTGAACAAAAAAATTTAAAAAACGTCTTCATTTGGGAGTCAAACAGACTTAATGGGTTCTTCGAGTCTATGACTTGCTGGTAACTTGCACATATTGTATTCAGTTACTCATGTTATTTTATGTTAGCTTTATTTAAATTTTTTTTTTTTGTCTTTAGTACTTTCCCTCTTGTACCTTGACTGTTGCCCAGCAATTTCCCTCGGGATAAATAAAGCTTTTTGAATCTTGAATCTTGAATCAAAGTTCTGATACCAGTGGAGCAAAGGCTTGGACTGAACTTTTTCCTGAGTGTTCGGTTCTGGATTCATCAGAGAAGAGCACACTACACCAACCCTACAGTAGACTAACATGATAATCCATCCTAAAGTTTTTGAGACATTTCAATCGAAACAATTGAAAGCTGAAAAATCAGTCACCAAATCTTTTTGAGAATCATGAATGACTGAGTAAAACCAGAACTAAGCCTCGAGTAGAAGGTGGAAATTTGCTGGTTGTAGCATTCTCTCTTAATATTGGACAGATTCACAAATCTTTGCCTCTTTCAATCATTTATATCCTAAAAGACAAGAACATACTGTAGGTTCCAGATTTTAAATTACCAAAATCCAAAGTCAACAAGCTTCTGTGACTTTAACACGTGAACTTTCTCACATAGAGAAGCTGCAAAGGTATCGAGGCAGGCCAGCATCCTGCCGCTGTGCCTGTTTGTTGGTTTAAGCTCAGAGTTATTGTCCTCTAACAAGGTATGTACATATGTGTGTGTTCCAGAAGCAAAGTGGAAACCTGAGTCTCCCCACCAATGAAACTTCCTTCCTCAAAACATGTGAGAGTATTGGATCCAGAACAGGCTTGATCGTGTCACGTTGGCTTCCCAGGTGGGCCACCGATGCCACGTAGACAAACAAACACACAATAACTGTTAATGCAGATTGTGCAACATCAGGTTACCAAACCGACGGCATACTCCACCTTCTCAGGAAGGAATAGAGTTTATGCAACTGAGCGCAAAAAAATACCACACCGTGACTGAATATAACAAAACTGTACAACACTGACACCAGTCTTATCAGAGCCCTAACCAATAAAGACCAGCGACAACTAGAAGTATTTGAAATGGGACAGAATGCTGATCTAACACCTGTTACACGGTGTTAGAGGGTTTTTTGACAACTGTAAATGGCGCTTTCATAAACCATGCGATTTGTTGTCTCTTTCCATTAGCACCTAAGCTTAAAATGAGGTAATATGTTCACTTTGTGAGCACACATCACTGAATTTCACTATGACATGTGGCACAAGTGTCACCAAGAGTTGATACTACAGCTTAGTAAGACAGTTTCATTTCCTCAATTGACAACTAAATTGGCAACTAAATACAACAGCAGGAAATAGTTTCAAAATCCTGTAACTCAAGCACTTGGTGGAGCTGCTGCAAAATTGCTTTGAAATTTTATCGCCGTGTCATGGTCTCCTACGTAGAAAAGCAGCTCTAACACCTTCTGAAATAAAGCCTTTGATCCGAGTCTTAGCTCTACATATGATATAGCAGAAAGAATATTTGGATGCTTTTTCTAAGGCAAAATAATGATTCTGTGGGCCAATAAAGGAAGCATCTTTTACTTTCAGATATTATTTCTCCCCTTTAGCTCTATCAAAACTGACAAAGATATCGCAAGATAAGAAGCTTTCCCTTATTCTCAAGCAAAACGTTCCTGTTGGTTTCGTCTTAGTTTTCACCAAACACGCTGGCTTTCCTCTTCACTCTTTAACTCTAATGAGGCATTTAAGAAATCAATTTAAACATAAAACTTGTTTTTGTTTTAAAAAGAAAATATATTTGGTGACCCATTGTGCTCCCCCGACGCCACGTTTTGGACACAGCATACAGAGTACTCACTTGAGGTCAACGAGGATGTCTTTGGTCGTGGTCTTCCGGGAAAAACAGCCCCTTCCCTGTTTCACTTTGTAGTAAATATTGTGGAAACTGACAGTGGCACCATGCTTCTGTTGGTTTGAACCTGCAAACTGAATAAAAGGAGTTAATTCACCCCAAGGCATCCTCTGTTACTAAAGTGCACAATGCTAGTGTGAAAAGAGGAAGTCACCTTGTGTTTGGAGTCTCCATTTAGCTCCATCTCAGTCATCATGTGTGACATCGTTTTCACTGTCCTCTGCCACCCAAAGCACGGAAGAAACACTTTGTATTAACACTTCATTTACATTAAGGTGGATCATTAGAATAAAGTGAAACCTAAAAGATTTTCTGCAAATGCGTAAGTGGTCTGACTGAATCATTCACAGCTATTTTCACAGATGAACATCGGAGGAGAAAACTTGTCTGACAAAGGAAAGAGAAAAGTAGGTGGATGAGAGCAGCTTTAAGGTGAATTTGGTTGTATTAATGAACAATACTGCTTTACTGTTTTTACAAAAAGATGCAAAGAGTGTGAACTTTGGAGGAGCGGAGCATGGTGATCCATTTGAGTCTAGTTGAGCATATATTCATGCAGAGCGATCTGAACCCAAGCCGCCGCATTATCTGGGTGTGTTTGTTAAGTTTTGAGAGCTTCCCATTTTATATGATTTTGTTCAGAGTAAAATACATACATGGTTTCTAAAAGTTTGGTTCTGGTCGGAGTAACAGTAGATGTTATTTTTGAAGTTCGAGAATTCTTTGCAGTCTGCTTTAAATGTTCAAATTACAGGTTAAGAGTTACAACGAGCACAGGTATTTTGATAACTGCGGATTTTTCTGTGCATCTGCACCTGTTAAATCTAAATACAGATGTAGTTTTGGGCACTAAAAACAAAAGTTTTAGGAGAATGCACTAAAGGTGAAAATTTTCTCAGACTTCAGCTTCAATGTTAATACTGGAACACCGGAGGCTTTGTCATGCAACATCAGATATCTTCTTGGTTTACCGTCACAAATATAAACCAATCTCCCTGTTACTATGGCTTGTTAACAAGATATTTTTACATGTTTTGTACATAAAAATGCAGCTGTAAGCAGACTACATTAAGGAAATGAGGTGTAAGAAGTATTCTGCTACGTAAAACAACACTACACTCTTGCCAGTTATGGACTAGAACCGACTGGACCTTCAGTTTGTGGGACAACTTTGAGAAAGAAGTGTTTGCTGCTGAAGAGCGGCGACAGAATGTTTGTGTGTCCACTCTTTCACTGTTGCCTTTGATTGAAATGCTTCAAAACTACATTAAAAGGCAGGAAACTGTTATGAGATCACGTCAGGCCTGTCAAAAAGGTTTTTGTATGGAAAGATTAGAAAATATGTAGCTGCGGTTGTTATTTATATCTTTTCAAACAGCACATTTACGCTTTAAGTGACTGATATTCTTAACCCACAACTTGCACTTTTAAGTGAAAAGAGAAATAATTACTGCAAATCTCAATGTTGTTCATTGGCAACTACAGATCGGCTCTGTTATATGTCCAAAAATGCAGCTCACGTTGAAGCTGATGCTTATTTGGATGAAAACCCCATCGAAAGGCTTCATGTTTTTGTTGTGTTAAAATGCCAAAACTCCAAAGCAGCTAAATCTAATTCTTTTGTCTGTTTTCCCTCAGCGTAAACCATCCTCTACTCATTACATAACTCACGTTTAGACCTCAGACAAGTCTGTTTAAAAAGATGCAAGTTCAAATACTTTATTTCTTACCTGCTTAAGTTGGTCAATCCCAGTGAGAACGGCCACTTACATCCAAACCACAGGCTGCTGACGGGGTGAGTGAAGGGAGTCACACTGCAGAGATCAATGTGTGTTTGGCAGAGAGAACAGTTTGTTTAGTGTACAGCGAGTGTGCGCATGTGTGTGTTTGGTAAGCTTGATTTCATGACTAAGGCGTGATAAGATAAGTAGGGAGAAGGGCAACGCTGTCCGCAACTTTCTCCTCTTAAACCTCTGCAGTCATAAGAAAAACCACAGTAAAGAGTAAAAGTGAAGCTGCTTAATGCTTCAGAGTCACATAACCAGTACATTACAGGCTTATCATCATTGTGATAACATCTGCAGAACATTTTTGCCAAACAGTAAACAAGCTTTGTTTGAAAATAAATTGGCCAGAGCTTTGATTTACTCCAGTTTTTGCTTGTCAAAAAGGCAAACTTTAGAACTCATTGAATAAATAATGGTAAAATTGTGAACAGATAAGTGGACTGAGCATCGCTTATCTTTCTCAGCGGTGCTTTATATAACAAGCCGCAATTACTAACGCACTATATGACACTCATAATAGTGATGATACATGAGAGGCAGTTTATGGGATTCGGTTTATTGCCGAAGGACACTACTGATCTCCCAGTTAAATGATGATATCATGAGCCATAAACTGCATTTCAACCACAGTTACCCTCAAGGTTTGTTCAGAATTTTGAAACTTTAGGGAACCCACCCTCCTCTTGCTGTGGGCTCAGCTTCAAACCTTGTTACTGCTTGAATGGGAAGGTTTTTTTTCTTTCTTTTCAAGTTTGTATCGGACTCGCCCATTCTGTCATTGTGTTTTTTTTTTTTTTTTTTATGTAATGAGCTTTTTCAGAGGGTAAGAAGTGCAAGTAAGCAAGAAAATCCAACTGAAATCTTTTCAGCAGAGACAGGACATCTGAAGCCAATCAGGGGGCTCAAAAGTTGCCTGAAATGTTGACAAAGTGAAAATAAATCACGAGCTTATTTATCTAATTATCAGATACTCTCACCATGTGTCTGCTCAGAAGCACAGCCCCCCCACCCTTGTCCGGAGTCCTTCCTTCAGATCACTGATGGTTAAATAATCAACACAATGACCGCAGCAGTCTGGCGCACATCTGGCACGCGATAACACGCGTAACGTTACCGTCAGACTTAAACGCCACGCTGAAGACAGATCCTGATGAGGAAAAAAAAAAAGAAAGAAAGAAGAAGCCTGGTCGGGCAGAAACCGTCCGCTATTCCAAACCAAACCCCTACACATGCAGGACGAGCTGATTTCTTGCAGTCAGCAGTGAAATCCCGACCGGAGCAGAGGAGGAGCGGGCGGGGACAGAGCAGCGCAGAGCCGAACAGTTTCCAGCCGCAGGAAGTCAGAAGCACTCACATCCTGTTCAATCTAATTCTGACCAAATGAATCAGCAGCAAACCCATCCATCTGCCCGTTCTCTGTTCCAAGCCGTTTTAATTGCGACACTCTTGAAATCCAGGCGATCGGTGATCGACCTGTTCCCGGTTCGGCATTTTTCATCATTTCTTATGTAAGTCAGGCAACTTCTCCATGCAGAGCAACAACTTTCACTACTATCCAAGTGACTGGGATTCTCACATCCCCACAACAGGCCACCGGATGTTATTAGCACGTTTTTTTCTTCTTCATCAGCTGGAAAACGTTTGCTCTGTGATACTTTGTGAGCACAACCATTAAAAAAAAAAAAAAAGCTGTGCCACGTCCTGATCCATCTCATAACCTATTTTACAGCGAGGTGTGGAAACTCAGAAAATAAGGAAGAAACAACAGAACAATATTTGCTTTGACCACCTTTAATCTCCAACACAGCCTGGACCCTCTGAGACTGGCTTTCTTGTAATTTCTTTAAGTATTCTTCAGGAATAGTTCTCCAGGCTTCTTGAAGAACATTCCAGAGTTCTTCTTTCTTCTGTTGTTTGGTTCTCTGTCAAGATGATCCCACACTGCTTCAGTAATGTTGAGGGTCCGGGCTCTGGGGAGGATTCATCCCTCCATCAGACCTGCTGCTGTCAGGATCTGGGATTTTTGTGATGTTTTTTGTGACTTGGTTATTGGTATTTTTGTTCAGTGCCTATTTGTGTTTTCTGTGTTGGATCAGTCTTTGTTTCATTTTGGTTCTGTTGTCTTGGTATTCAGTTGTTTAATTAATCCTTGTGTATTCTTTGTGTTAGATTAATTTTCAAGTTAGTATGCTCTCCCTCACCCTCTGTCTCCTGCCCTCTGCCCTCTTCACTCTCACCTGCAACCCATTACTAATCAGCCACCAGTTCCCACTCCAGCAATCACCTCCCCAGTGTATTTGCCTTTCTAGTTCCACCACTCCTCGCCAGATCCTCGTCCTATACTTCGGTATTCCTTGTCTAGTCTTATCTAAAATCATAGTGTGTATTCCTTATCTTCTATGTCTGTATTGTCTGTTCCTACGCCCCTGGTCCATGGTTTCCCTCGTCAGTCCTCTCTGCACGTATTTCAGTCTGTTTTGTTATTTTCTTAGTTTTATGTTCAGTTTAGTTTTTCAGTATTCCAGCCTTTGCTGCGCTTTTGTTTATAGCTTTGAAAATAAATCCATTAACTTCATTTTGGCTCTCGTCCGTGTCTGCACCTGGGTCCTCCCTTAACGCACCATGACAGTTGCCACTGGTTTTCAGTCCACTTCTTGTGTCATTTGGCACACCTCAGCCTTTTCTCCCTGTTTCCCTTACATAATAAAAGACCATTTCTCACCCTCATTGAGGCAAAAATACAGCACAATCACTGAGGTAAAAAGAGACGTATACTTAAGATACAATTTTCTTTCGTTGTATATGTTGTCAGTTTTAACAGTTAGATAGTTGTAACTACAACTGGTGAGAGGCAAGGTTCCCCATGGACGGGCTTTAGAATCAGCAGTTAATCTAACATCCATGTGGTGGGAACCTGGAAATAACGTGCATGGGGAGATTGCACAAACTCCACATGGAAAGGCCCCAGCTGGTATTCAAACTGGGAACCCTCTTGTTTTGAGGCGACAGCTAACCACCACACCACCGTGCAGCCTCATAGAAATGTTCAAGCTTTCTGGATTTATGGACATTGCACACACAGTCATAACTGAATCGCTTCATTGGACACAGAGAAGAAACATGACTTATGGATAAGAGATCATAGCTTTTTAGAAATTAGTCAGTGAGAGTGAATTTGATCTGACATGTCTTACTTGCAGCCCTACCACATCTCATGCAACATAATGCTAAAATCATTGTAGCCAATGTAATGGCAGGAGTGGTCCTGCCATTGAGCTCAGTCAAAATGCGAGTGGCTGCTGGTTTTCTAATAACAGACACGGCCATGATCTCAAAATGGAAAAGTTTGAACTGCTCTACTTCTCAGCCTGAATCAAGTTGTCATCATAAAATACAACAAATAATGGATTAGGGACTTGCTTTTTGTTCTTAGAATATGACTTTTAAACATATTCAGGAATATGTATTTCGGACATCTGACCACTAGAGGGCAATAAAGTACCATCTACATTTACAAGAACTTGTGAGTTATTTTTTTTAGTTTGAAATGGTCATATTTTAGGAGAAGGACATGCTCTTCTAGCATCACGTTGTTTTTTTTACTGCCCCAAATAGAACGAGTCTTCAGTGATGTGCTGACAAGCACGAAAGAATAAGAAGTGTAAAAAAATTTAAACTCTAAATGTCACACACTGAAATTGGTCCATACAAAAATAGCCACAGTTTCAAAACACACTCTAACATGGCTACTTACACCGAGGCATTTCCTGAAGGTCAGCACACGCGCAATCTATCACAAGGGTTTAAGGGTCCAGTAACAGTGTGTCCCCGGTTTGGGAGGTATTTTGTTTCACTGCACTTACTTAAATTTTAATGCGAGTATGTGTGCTGTTTGCACCTTCTGTCACCTTGAGAGAACTCAATGGATCTCAGTGGTTCCTATATTTATTCTCAATCATCTCAACGCGCGCACATTGGCAGAGCCTGAGATTCCTGTTACACTATTGGCCGTCTAAGAGGGAAATCGGCTGCCAGTCAATTTTATGAGCTACTCGTCTTGCTGCCAGTGTTGTCAGTGTATTTTGAAAAGTTGGGCCTAAATACAATGTGCTCTGTAAGGACTATATCACACAGCACGTGAGGTTTGGCTGGTGGTTATTAGAAACTGTAGCGATTATTTAGTCTCATGGTTGTATTAAAGAGAAAGAAAGTGAACTGTAAACGAGAAGAAGAAAAAATACAGTAGCTTGATTATCACACTGGAAAAAATGCCCCTCCAAAAATAAGTAAAAAAAACAACGAATACAAGACGTTTTTGCTTGAAATTAGCAAAAAAATCTGCCAATGGAACTAGTGAAAATCAGCTTGTCAAGATTTCTTGAAATAAGATGTGATATTTACGACTTTTGAGATAAAAGTGATCTTGAAATTAGCTTAAAAACCTCTTCAAATGTAAAAAAGATGTATTGTCTTCAAACAAGTCCCTATATCTGGCTGAAATAGTACTTGTTAGGCAGTTGTGTCTTATATTAAGTGCAATGAGATATTTGGACTAGAAATGAGACAAATATACTTGGTAAGACTTTGATTTTTTTCCAGTGCAGGATCAGTTCTGGAACTGAACAGTACCACGATGGGAAAAAGAAAACAGTTTCTTTAACAGTAGGTACTGATACTATCCTTCAGATAATGACATTTGTTGAAATGCCACCTTTTTACTTGTAATTGAGTGTTTTTACTCTCATTTAACTTAGAAACTTTGTTCCTCTTGCAGGATCCACCTGCTGTACCATTTTTAATGCTGTCTGCCTACAAAGAGTTTAATTCTACTCTTACCTGCAGTGATCTCCATAAGTGCACCTATAACAGGTGTCCTGACTGATCACATGTGCACTGAAAGAAAAAGATAACCATCGATTGTACGGCAGCAGTAAATTTACAACGTTAACACAAACCTTGTGTAAAAAGTCAAAGCAAGCCTTCAAAATAACTTCGGAAGAAAGCAAAGGAAACAAAGCCAAGTTTAACATGTCAAACTTTATTCTTCCCATGGGTTCAAAATTGGAGCCCAAAGGTCAGAAGTCTGAAGGTGGACGACATTCAGATGCCGGTGGATATCTGACAGAGTGTTAGATCTTCCATACACCTTTTGTGTTTTTGCCTTCATATGGTACATAAATGTTGCCCCCTCTACTTGGCCCTACCCCACCAATTTCCTTTCAGATATCTGGGAATACCCATCAACCAGCAAAAAGGATGGGTAGACCTACGGAAGTAGTCAGGGCACTTGGGGGAGATTGGTATGAGACATTGGTAGCAAAAAAAACTATCTGCTGTCATTTGTCTTCGTTTAAATTATTGAAGCTTGATTCCTCTTCAAAGACAAGTCCACATTTAGGGGATTTGACATCAAATTTACTTGAATTCAGGGAAAACACATTCACCGTCTCTTTTACGCAAAAAACATGAAAGACATTGAAATGTTTTGCCAAAAAGCAAAGCACATGATATTAGAAATGTGACAAACTAGACGAACACTGCTGAAAATATCTCTGTATGTACAACATATCTTATCATACACTCTATTTACATTTTTGACAAGTCAGTGGAGAACTAATGTAGTGTTACTGCGAGGCCACAGCATCTTGGGATCTTGGGAGCACATGAATAAGTCTGAATTAGAAATGGATTTTTTGTGCACTTCAAGTTAAAGGCAGGTTAAGCTCGGTCATGTTTTTGCGTGAGCTTTCTACGCCCATCGGCCACTCGAAGCAAAGTTCCTGCTCATGCTGTAGATGGCAGTGGAGCTTTTGTGTTTCCCCCAGGCTCCAAGCGGGATGATGACGATAGTGGCGTTGTCCTCTGAGCCGTACTGCAGCGCCTGAAACACATATTACATCATTTTCAGCTTTCCATACTGGTCCAAACAATTATTATACTGCAATTTCATGTGTAATTTGTGTGACAGTTTGATGCACGCGTGTTTGATATCATAGTAATAAAAACAAGGGGTTGATAAAGACACACCAATAGAAGGTGCAAAAAAAGTTTTTAAGGAAAATATTAATTTGCTATAAGCCATTTTTCCACAAACCAGATGTAGATGCCCAGAATGATAGAGACACAAAGGAATTCATGGCATCATCAGTTTTATCTTCCCCCACTTGTTCTTACAATTCTGACAAAATATGTTTTTGAAACTCATAAAAAAAATTTGTCTTTTAAATGATGATTTAGATCTAGGTCAACTGGACTTCTTCTTGGAGACGTTGCCCCTTATTCAAGCGTTTATGATTACTATGACCTGGATCACTAAGAATCTTCATCAACATTTAGATCTAGAACTTCCATCTCATCGAATTGCTGTTGCTGAAAACCAATATGGGTGGATAAAGGTGTCCCACAAGGATCACAATTAGGCCCACTCTTATTTACACTCGATTTGGCACTTTGATGAACCTTTCTGTGATGATGACATCATCCTTTATGCTAGTGGTTTTCCAGCTAGTCTTCATGGTAGCCCCCTATCATCTACAAAAAAGCTGCCCCCCCTCTTCCGCCAAGACCTCAATATCTAAAGTTTAAGTGAGGAAATATCATATATGCTAATGGTCCATTAACCTCAATGAATGTTGATTTTGTTCTATGAATTCTTAAATTTACATCAAATATGACAAGCAAACCTGTATAACGGTGTGTTCAAATATCTTTAACAAAGAATATATCTACCTGCTGAGCGATGACATCAGCAGCCTCAGTGGGGTCTTGGCACTGGCTGATGACATCACAGATCTCCTGATCACTCAGCAGGAAGTTGATGCCATCTGTGGTCAAAGCCAGGAAGGAGTCCTTGGCATGTTGGATCTGCGGAGACGAACAGATCAGGGCTCATCCAGTGCAGTGATCTCATGGTATGTGAGCTGATTATCAATGGAATAATGTACTATAATGTACTAATGCAACTATGTTTAAGTCTGACATCTGAAATCCTACGCATCTGACTTGACTTAAGGCTCAGAGGTCACATGGCACTGCACTACTATATTCACCATGAGTCTTTGTGTTTCTGGTTCTGCAATCACACCACTGGACTTCAGGTGGAAGTCTCCGATGCTGCGTGTCATGGCGAGCCGCCCGTTAACGTTCGCCTGACCCACACTGTTCCACGTCACGAAGCCACCCAGCCTCTTGATCCTTAACACAAATATACACAACAGTTTAGTTACTTCTCTGGGGAAAGTATAGGGTCTGAATTGGGCTGCACCAGGTGCTCAGAATGCATCTGAAGAAGATGGAGGTGAAATGTGCAAAACAAAATATTTGGGATTCAGACAAAGAAGTAAACCTTAATGATTCGTACCAGCAGTTTTTAACATGAGTATACCAAATAGCATGGAAAAACATCTGTTGAAGAATGGCCAGCTATGTGTCATAGTGCTCGTTTCAGTGGGTGTTATCATGTTGGGAGTCCTTAATCTATATTTGACCTTTTACAAAGCATCCCAAATTTGGAATTGGGAACGTACATTAAACACAATTTCATATCCACTCTTGTTAGGCCCACATTGCTCTCTGTGGAATGTCCCTGATGTTCGTGATCCTCATCAAGATGTTTCCAATAGTGATAGACCAACAAACCTTGATAAGAGCAACTGTCACTGAGCTGCGTCAGTGGATGTTTGTTTTTGCATGTACAAAGTTGTTGCACGAACAATGACCGATCGATGCTGCATTTTACATGTCAAGTATATGATTAAATCATGAAAGGGGGAAAATCCATTACAAAACCAATCTAAGAAGCTGAAGCTACATAACATTTACAAAGCCCAAACAGCTGAAAGATGAGTCCTCCATACAAGGCTGGCCAGCTTTTGCAGTTTCTAAATAGTTTGGCTTTGGTGAGCTGGTTTCCTGTAAGAGATTCTGGAGCTGTTACATAGGGTAAAGGAAGACTGAGAGGGAGTGTAGATTTGACTAAATTCTTTCAGTCAGCTAGTCATATGTTACCTTACCTCAGCGGAGTGTCCGCTACAAAACCTTGACAACCTTAAGACGTAAATATCAACTAAATGCTTCGTGTTGCATAAGAAAATGTGTGATTCAATTTAAATTTAATCACAGCTTAAATTTAGCAATGATTCTAATATGAAAGCTGCTGGAACTGGCTCCAAATGAGTGACATTTAAAGACAATTTAAAGTCTTTGACTTTGCATCTGCGTTTCACATACGCAGAAACTGAGCACCAAAGGGTTTGCATGTTTGATTGGTGTCCAGAGTTAAACTTAGGCTCGCCCTGCTGTTACATAACAACAGCTCCTTTTAGCTGAAGGGAATCCCAAACCTGTCGGCCCGCAGCTCTGCTCTTATTTCCACTATTAATAGAAGGTCGTTCCACTTTGGCACACTGAGGAGTCTATTTATACCTAAGGGCCTGACTGACTGCTGCTGGAAACCTGCACTGCTGCACTCTTTCCTCCGTGCTGTGCAGTGATTTTTGATGAAAAAAAGTGAGCATCCACCGTTACACTGACAATTCTCTGTTCTAAAGAGTAGCAAAAAATAAGACTAAATGCTTGTGACCAACCTATTGAGTTTTTTTGCAGTGTAGCTTTTAGCACTAATAAGAAAAACGAGTGCTGTAGAGACATTAATTGGGATTGGATGAATTTGACTAATTTGGATTTGAATTAATCTGATTTCTTTGAATTATGATTGTATTACAGTGAAAGTGGCTTGAATTGGACTGTATCTTTGAAGTGCCTTGTTATACATTTGTTATAATTCGGTGCCATATGAGTAAAACTCAATTGAGTTCAATGAAAAGGAACCATGTACCGTTGAATCTCGTCTTTGCGGTCAGGTGTGTGGTCGATGGTGAGCTTTTTTGCTCGTCCCTTCCTGCACAACATTGCCCGACTGTCACCAACGCTGCCGACCACCAGCTCCACGCCATCACGCAACATAGCAACTGTTGCTGTGGTACCAGCTGTCAGGAAGGAGGCTGGGGAGAAAGATATGAGACATGATTTTTCAAATAATAAGCTTAAAGTAAGTCATTTTCAAGCTAATGGCTTTGCACTCAAATTAAAGTACTTTTTGTTGTGATTTTTTACAGGGCAGCAGAAATCTCAAGCCTTTGTTGTCTCTCTTGTCAGATGACAGATGAGTATTGTCTCCATGTAGTCTGTCTGATAAATATGTGTTGATTTTTTTATGTTGATGACTCTCAGATTTACCTACCACTGAAACCTAGAGATTTTGGATGTTGAATGAAAAGTAAAAGCCAACTTTTTTCAGCTCAGACTTTTAGAAAAGGTCAAACCTTCTCTTTCTTTGTATGACCTTGAGATGGCTGCTCATGCACTTATCAACTCTAGATTAAATTAGTCCAATCATTATGTGCTAGAATGTCCCAGGTGCTTAATTTCACTCATAAATGATAAAACGCTGCTTATTATATATAAATGCTTGAATGATCTTGTATAAACCTATTTGTCTGACGTATAGTTGCCTTATGCTCCAGGCTCTACCCTAAGGTAATTGAATAGGGAGCTTGTAGCTGTCCGAGACCCAGATTTGTCTTCTACTCCCTGTAGAAATGTGAAAATTTAATTTATCCTGAAAGTCAACCATGCAGCTTTAGACTATTATTATCTGATAACTGATGGAAGATTTTGTGAATAAAAGCAACCCTGAGGTAAAATGACTATATCTGTATAAGCATATCTCACCATTGTTGAAGTAGCCGAGATGCGTGTGCAGCGCCTTGTCAGCATCTAAAAAGGCTTTCTTTAAAACTCTCTCCAGATCATCGTCCTCCTCCAGAGCATCTCTGTACCAAAACATTCAGTAATTTCAGTAAGTGTGGTGGTTAAGTGTGTTGTGGTAGTTATTTCAGCAGTAAAAAGATAGATTCTCAACCTGATGAACTTTTCCATGAAGGTGTAGCAGTAGTCGGCAGCATGTGGGCCACCATGGCCGTCGAACACGGCGAAGTACAGCAGGTTATCGTGAATATGGGCGATACGGAGACGGTCCTCATTCTGCTTCCTGAGACCCAAAACAGATGCACTGCCGACCCGAGACAGACTGACCTGAGGTACAAGGACAAACATGTCCAACTTTCATCTGCTTAAGCACACCAATGATGTAATCTGTCTTTTAATCCATTCTTTCATGTATTTATCCTTGCAATTATCTGTTTCTTCCACCCTTCATCTCATTGTGATGCCAATAATTCACACAATTATCTATCTACTTATTTATCAATCAAAATGCATACTTGTGGAATTGGTTTCCCATATCTGATACTGGAAGGGAGCAGTATAGGTTCTTCTATCCGGTTGTCCCAAATACCGAACGAGTCCCAAGTCACCGGCCGACCGCTGCCATCACTGTCAAAACGAATTGACCCACTGGCCCTCCGTACACCCACCACACCCAACAATGATACGCCCGCCTGAAGGACAATCATCCAGGAAAACAAAGGTAAGTCTGATGTGTACCAACTGTTAGGTAAGAACCTGTTCAAAGACATTTTGTATTGCAAAAATTATTGCTAGAAACCAGTAGAAAGCATCTTGTGGATCTGGTCCTGAATATGATGGGAAATTGTGTGACTAAAAAATGAGATGTGAGACCACCTTCCACTATGTGAAGTAATAGTTACCTTTGAAAAATTGGGTGATTGAGGAAGTATACATGGCAAAGGTACTGATAAATGTTTCAGTCACATCCAGACATGTGAAAAGCAAAGTACAACCTCTCCCAATCCTATGGCTTTATGTATCAGGATGACAGACTGCTTAAAGACTGCCATCTTGTTTTCTACAAATGTAAGGCTGTGCATTATGACCCAACATTTATACTTTGGTTATCTATCCAAAGGACATTATTTTCCAGAAGTCTTTTTGTTTTTAAAGATGCAACATTGGAAACATAACCTGTGCTGCCATGTTCTTCTTAGAGAGAAGAGTTTTTTTTTCACAACCTCTTCAAACAAGCCGTCTTTGTTCAGTTCTTATTTAATTTTACTATCATGGACTTCAACATTTAATATGCTAACTGAGGCCTGTAGAGTCTGAGATGTAGCTCTTGGGTTTCCTCTTAGCAAAGTTGAATGACGGACTCTACATTGTTCGGAAATGGCCTGATAAGCCTTCCCAAATTGATGGGCAGCAACAATTGCTCACAGCTATTGCTGATGTCTTTCCTCCTTGACATTGTGTTAACCAACAATTGAATGCTCCAGAAGAACAATCTGCCAAAACTTCTGCTTTTATAGTGCTCACATCTGCTGATGACTGGTTGACCAAGTGCATTTGATTAACGTCACCTGGCTGCTACTCACTGTCTTAATTCCTGTGGAACCAGTAAAGTTTTTTGGTTGAATAAATAATGACACAGTGTAATAAGTATAGTTGTTCCTCTGAGGTTGTCATTACCAAACTTTTAAACCTGGAAATGATCACATTAGTTCATTATGTCCTGTTATGTAAAACCTTAGATCTGAAAGAGGATGTACTTTGTTTCACCAAGTCATCTTTAGTAGTTGTAACCAAAATCTTAACTGTGTGCTCTATTCTTCAAAAAAGTAAACATGCTAACAAAGACACAGCTGTAGAGGTCAGATTCACCTGCCCATGCGTGGAGGTTTCCGCCGAGGATCGCACAGTGAGCAGGGTTTGTCTGCCAATAGAGCAGCGACCAGATCGCAACAGATTCAGCAGCAAAGAAGGCGACATGGCTTACTGCTTTCTACAGTTGTGAAGATTTTACAAGGGGAAGAAAAACCTGGCCGGTAGTAGATTTCTGAAAGAAAGGACAAAGAGGAAAACACTTTACAATAAATACTGAAGTTAAAGTAGCAGTATCAAAGGTATACCAATAAGAAACTGACACATCGCAGGAATGAACTTCTTTTTTTTGCAGCCTGAGATAAGACTTTTAGGAACCTTTAGAATCTGTGATAAAAGATGCCTATCAAGTGTTTACTAATGAACAAGCAACAAGTACTTAGTAAAGGGAGAGTCATAATCTATACAAGCTGACTAAGGTAAAACCACATTTTTTTTACATAGTTATTTCTTTCATTTACCTTTTCTTTTTGTTCACATCCAGTTTTACTCCCTCTTTTCTTAACTTTAGCGACTACTCACTACTACAAGGTTAGGGTTTAGGCGCAAAAAGTGCTTGGCTAAGATTTGGAGTACTCATTGCCTGGTGAGTAAAAAAAAAAAAAAAAACTTGTTTTGGGGTTAAACAAGATGTTAAGCCCAAAACAAATGTTGTTCAGTAGATGGCGTAGTTTAAATAAACCTTCAGGAGGAAAGTTCAGACTGGAGACAGTGGTGATTCTCAATATTTTAATCTTTTCCAGGTCAGACACATTCCCAAAGTCCACCTCAGGTGAGCATGTAAGCGTCTTTTCTTGACTCTTTTAAATTGTTCTCAGCCTCATTTTCTAAATACAACTCAAAAAATGCAACAGAAACCTGACAAATGACTCGAACAAACTAAACAAGTTGCTTAAAAAAGGCACCTTCTGATCTGGAAGCTGTTCAGCAGCCATTACAATTTATTGTATAAAGAAGAATGTTGCATAAGTTCATCGGCATCATTGTCAATACTGCATAGGTACTACAAAACATAACGATTAAATCGCAGATTGTCTTCAGTCAGAGGCTTCTTCAGCTTTGACTCCATAAGTACTGGTACAGAAGGATATTCCTGCCCATCAGCCTCATACAATGACTCTATACTCTTCTGCTTCCGCTTCTATTTTCATCCAGGAGTACTCTAATTTAGGGATTCATAGCGTATTATTTACTTGAGTTCACTTCAACTGACGATGACTGGAGATATTTTGTTTCTTTTTGAGCAGGCCTCTGGAACTAACCAATCAGAGCACATTAGGTTATTTTTAGAGTGGGAGACAGTTTCCCAAAGTTCAACTTGAGTTTAATTTCACAAAGGCCAGTGACTTAGCGCTACCCGCCCATCCCTTACAAAAAATTCAACATTTTGCACTGACACGCATGTTATAATTTAACATTCACATTTAACTGTCATGTAAAACTGCAACATTTTGTGCGGAGAACCAACAAAGGTATAACTCTCCTATTCCTAGGTATTTTAATAGAGGTCATGATGCCTGCTTGAACTAACAACCCATAGTCCTTAATTTGCAACAAGACAGTCTCAACAAATTAGAGCAAGAATGTCATATTTCAGGCCATTTGGGGGCCCGTTACTCAGACTGAAGAAAAGATCGAGGATGTCAGCCGTTGGCTTGAGATGGAGTATAAACATTAAAAATGATTGACAAGTTATTTTCCCAATTTCTCTATATTCCCATCACTCCATTTGTATTTGTGTGTTCCACAAACAGCCCTGCAACTCTTAAGTTTTGCATGACTTATTATCCGTTACACATAGATAACAGAACAGGCCAGGTTCTAAAAATACACAGACTGACTGCCTATAATGTTTGTATGCGTGTTTTGGTATCTAATATATCAATATACTATATCTAAAACCAAACACACACTCACACTGTAGTATGAAACTTTAAAATAACAACAAACTGTTGTTTCATCATTGTTTAATCTGCCTGTTATTATTTTCTTCTCATTCTGACAAAAGATTATTTTTAAAAAAGTACGAACAAAGTTGACTGCAGCTTCTCATAGAAAGATGAAGGACTCAAACTTTGTTTTCTTTTACCTAAATTTCAAGCTCCAATATATTCAGTTTACGATCACGGCAAACATGATTCCTCACTTAAGAGTGACCCAAAGATAATGTTAATGAATTCTATATTTAGACAATAGTTGCAGATCATTTTGCATAATCAAGTAATTCCTTAATTGACTGAATATATTTGATAAATATCAGTGTTGTGCTCTGTCATTTAAACCAAAA
Source organism: Odontesthes bonariensis (assembly GCF_027942865.1). Taxonomy (NCBI): domain Eukaryota; kingdom Metazoa; phylum Chordata; class Actinopteri; order Atheriniformes; family Atherinopsidae; genus Odontesthes; species Odontesthes bonariensis. Next base: position 19,623,656 of record NC_134524.1, read on the forward strand.
CCACCTGTGGGAGTAAAGCTTGCAAATCATCAGTTTTAGATTATAATGATAATTCCACGCACCTGTTTCTTTTGTTTTCTTCAACTGGTGATTTTCCCATTTACTGCCTTGGCAACAGGGGGCTGGAGTTCCATCTGCAGATGACTCAAGCCATCAGCCGCGCTCCTGCTGTGGCGCACAGGCAGCACGAAGGGATTTAAACCGACTGACGGCTCCAATCAGAACACAAGAAGCCCTGACGTCTGCACTGAGCGCATGTGGAGGGGGTACCAGTTTCTATTGATATAAAACATTGAGAAGACTCCACTTGGGTCCCTTTGCAAGAACACACAGTAATTTTAGTGATTTTATTGTTCTATGTTTTGATTTTCTTTATGACAAAATGATAAACAACCAGATTTATATCTTAACTCATGTTGTGAAAAAGATCAGAAAGCATATTCGACATAAAGTGAACAAACATTTATATGATTCTGACTCCAGTGGAACTTGTTTAGACTCTGTTTTGCTCAGTGCTGTTCACTGTGATCCTACATCTCCCTCTTCTGACCAGCTGGCAACACTGCAGAGATGTCATGTACAGTCACTTCAGAATATATTCAGAACTCTCTAATTACACACTTTATGGTTCTGTAGATTATACTTGATCATTTACATTTATTTCTAAGATAGAATACGGTTCTGACCCTCACATGCCTCCAAATGATATGCCTCCTGTTAGCTTTGATGATCCTTTTGATGTCTCTTGAATACTATTGGCCTTCACCTGTTGGAAATCTTCACTGACATGCCAGAGTCTAGTAAGACGCGCTTGTGTCTAATATAGCATTCAAAGAGGTTCCACCACCTTCATTAGATGTTAGGACCAAAACCAAGGCACGACATCCAAAACCTCTCCATTGGCCTCTTCAGTGAAATGTCGGGGTGGCATAGACCAGGACAGGACTTAGCCAGTACTCAATATGAGAAGTTGGTGTCTCTGTATTCACAGGTACTGTGAACTGAGCTGTTCATCTTTGATCCATTGGAGTGATTTATTGTTAAATCGTGTTGTTTGTGTAAATTTGTAGACAGAATGACTGTAGCATTCACTGTCTGTTTTATCACTTTTCTTTTCATCCAAACAATAAGAGCAAAGTCACAAACTCTTATCTTTATCTAAATAACATAGAAAATAAGACATATATTATTCAAGCATTTACAGTGATATAGTGGTGATTCGGATCATCTAAAGCCACCTTTTTAAATTGACATAAATAGAAAGTTATTGCTAATTTTTCATCAGAGAAATCACGGTATGAATGCTGAATGTTATTGCATTGCATTTAAGATTTTTAGCCTCTAAGCTTAAACAGGCTTTCAGTGACACTTTAATAAAACATCCTCACTGTATGTGAGTGTGTTCTCCGTGTACATCTGAAGTACCAACTGAATAAAACATGGGAGACGGAGTTGCTAATATGAGGGTGACTTTAATGTTTCTGAATAATTCAAACAAGAGATCCGGCTCCATCTACAACACGAGTTCCTTCTGTAGGATGAAGGAGAAGTTATGAAAGCGTTTGGAGTAGAACGTCAAAGTCAGAAGAAAAGTGAGAAGTGGAAGGTGAGGAAAAGAAGAGACTGAAATGATGAAATAGACAAGTTTTCCCACCGAGGCCTTAAATATGACCACATGAAAAGAAAGACAGAATAGAAAAAGAAAAATGTTTACATACAGGTATGTCACACGAGTGAAACTAAAAATTACTCATGTAAAAAAAACTGTGGTGTCACCGTCCCAACCAGAGTAGGCCTGCTACTGCATTAAGTAACGACAATTAATCAGAGCGTAGTGACGATGAAAGAGAGAACGGAGAGAGAGCAATAAAAACAACAAAAGAAAAGAACAATTAGGACAAGGCAAAGAAAAGTAAGCTAAAGGAGAGAAAAATAAGCAAAGGGATTACACAGGTGAGAAAAGAAAAAGAGGAAAAGATGAGACAGGGAAATGAAAAAGGACAGGACGACAAGTAGGTAAAGGAGAAGAAAAAGAAAAGAGAGCTGAAGGGAAAAACTAAAAAATCTAAGGAATTAAAAAGGAAGATCATGAAAAGTAAGTCAGAGAAGAAGGGAATGGAAATGAAAGTTAAATGAGGTAAAGTGAACAAAGAGGCAAAAAGAAATCAAAGAAGAGAGTACAAATCCAAAGAAAATAAGAAAGCGTGCAAAAGGAAGGAAAAAGAACCAAAGAAAGGAAATGCAGGGGACAAAGTAGGTAAGGAAATACATTTAGGACAAAGAAGAAAAGAAAAGGAAATATGCATGAGGAATGAAAATCAAAAGGAAATAAAGTATGGCAAGGAAAAAAAGGAAGTATGCATAATTAAAGGAGAAGAAAAGAAGTGTGCACAAGGAAAGACGATTAAAGGATGGGAAGCTAGGAAATATAAGTAAAAGGGAGTATGTATAAGGAAAGAAAGAAGAGAGGAAGGAAAGAAAAGAAAGAGGGAAAAAAGGAAAGAAAAAGAAATGTAAGTATGTATAAGAAAATGAAATGACAATAACTTAACTAAGGGCTTTAGACTTGCTGAGCTTCTGGGTAAGTGCTTTGTGCAGTGTTTGGTAAAAAAAAGTGGATCAAATATTTAGGAGCAACAGAGGTGCTGTAGTCTCTGCTCAATGTCAACATGCACAGCGGCTTAAAACTGAACCTCGAACACCGGAGAACCAAAGTACCGACTCCTGCTGCTGTCTGATGAAACTGTAACACATATCCTGACGTGCTGACATAACATGAATGCTGAAAAAGTAAAGCAGTGGATGCTGACAACATGTTAGGACGTATTAACACTAACAGATACATACAACAGGGATGCACCCCTGTTAAATATCAAAATGATATCACCTCTCAGCTGTATTGAGTGTTTCCTAAAACCATGGGTGCAGTCAAATAAATGACCTCCTATAATCTTTTCCTAAGTACTATTTCTTGACCTTTTTTGAAAAATGTCAAGAAGATAAGTAAAGTTGCTAAAATGAATTTGTAAGGACATAGGAAAAGACAGTTGGGTTGCAACAAGAATCCAATCACATTCACACTCAGGGTGTGGTCTCACTATGCAATCTAGTGTCCTGGTTTGGACCAAAGCGGAAAGGAATTCCAGTTTGCTCTACCGTTCTGGTTTGCGTTGAGCCATTGAAACACCAGATGCCCGATAAGAGAGTCATACCTTGATTAAGAGATACTCTTCTTTTTTGGTTTGTTTTACAAACTTTTGAAAGAATGCTCTATTTCAGAATAAATGTGCTGCATGGATTCCTGTAAGACGGGCAACTTGACCAAGGTGTTTCAAGCATCCTGCCGATGGTAGCTGGATGATTTCACTTATGAATCTTAGGTGAAAAAGACTATTTGACCAGACCCAGTATTCTTTCTTTTTCTATAGATATAGCGCAAAACAGATGGCGTTGGTGGTATAGTGCCTTCCAAGCAGTTGACCCGGGTTTAATTCCCGGCCAATGCAGACTGTTTTAAGCGGCCATGGCTCATTGATAGATTGGGTCATCCAGTAACCTGTTGGCGGTTCGGCTCCTGCTCTCACTGCTCAAAGATTGGTGACAGCTGGTGGGGTGACAGTCCACCTCCTTGCCATGGCCAAGGTGCTCTTGAACAAGGCACCGCAGCCCCCCAACATCTGCTCTCCTGGCGCTGTAAATTGCTGCCCACTGCTCCAGTGAATATGGCATCTGCCCCATGAGTGTGTGACCCTGTGCATGTGCATGTGTGTTCCAACAGGTGCCAACCTGGATAGGTTAAATGCGAAGGAGTAATTTCACATATCTCAACATGATTAATAAAGTTTTTCAACTCAACTTAAAGGCGGATTTAACCGCTCAAATTGTTGTATTTCACATATCTAGTTTCTTTACCAGACATACAATGTTTTAGTGGACATCAGGTTTAGGAAAGTTGTTTAAACAAATCCTTAGATTGTAAAATTAGATATTAGATAGATTAAATATAGCCTACAATGTTTATTATAATCGTGGGCTATATTTAATCAAATTTTTTTTTTCACATGAAAATAGTCTGAACTTTTCGTGGCCAAAATCTAAACTGATGGACTACCTACAACTGAGCACAGTTGATACATTTAGCACTTCATTACAAACTAGAACAGATTTCTTTGTCAGTTCAAGAAGATCAGAAAAACAATTTGTGTAGGGTGTATTCTGCCTAAATATTGGGGAGGGACATAAAGAGTAAGTGCAGTAAACACTTTATGTGCAATGTTTGTGTGTGAATGATTGATCTAAAGTTATGTGTAACATAGGGGGGAATTTTCTGGACTGATCTCAGTCTGTCACAGTGGATGCTTTCCCACAGCATCCCAGAATCCTTCCTGTTGTATTCTTCCTCTTCCTCATCTTGTACCCTCTCAGGCTGCTTTCAGAGCAAATGGACTTCCTCAGAGTCCGAATGTGTTCCTCCTGCTCCCGAATCTTTGACTCCAGGTGGGACTGGATAGCTGTGCCCAGGGATTCAAGGTCCACCGAGGCACCATAAACCTCCCAAGTCATCCCCTGCTCATCCCACACCACCTCCTGAGGCTTTTCAGTCTCCTCTCGATCCTTGTCCTGTTCTTCTTCCTGTTGTTCCCCCATTCTCTCTTCTTCCCTCACATCTTCCCAGATGCTCTCAGTGCTAATATCTTTGTGGTTTTGTCCAAACTCTGACATGAGGGTGGGATTCTGCTGGAAGCTGAACGTACTCAGACAGGCAGGGAGTGAACTTGCCTTGTCAGCCACAGAGGAAGGAAGCAGGGCTCGGCTAAGCAGCTCAATATCAATCTTGCAGACGTGCTTGAGGGGTGGCTGAAAGGAAGGGATGCAGCACAGCGATGGGACTGTTGGCGAGGTCAAACTACTTGACTGACAGCTGGGGATACTAGTCAGGGAGGAGGCAGGAGCACCCCAGTGGAGGCTGGGGCTTGTGGAAACTGAGCGCTCAACCACCTCTACCTCTACCTGAACACCCACCTCTCTCTGCTCTCCTGCGTGAGGATGGGGTATCTCAGACAGGTCAGTCATGGTTGCAGTCTCTTTGACCCTCTTGGTGGTTGCTGTATGAGTGCAAGGGGAAGGAAGAGGATGGGGGGTTGTCATAGAACTCCGTAGATCATCATTCTGTTTTCTATACTCCCGCTTCTTGTTCTCCTCTTTTTCAATCTGTGCCTTTGATGATGGGTTGTTGCTTCCAGCCGTGATGGTATTTGTTTCTCCCAGGTGACCTACTTTGCTCAGCAGGGTGCCTGATATCCTCTTATTATCTCCAGGCGACCATCCTGCATTGTCAGTCACGTCTCCATGGGATAACACTGAGCCTCCAAAAGCAGTCACTTTGCTCTTAGGTCCTTTCAACTGTTCTTTTTCATCAACGGCATCTGTTTTTGCTGATGTTTTGGTGATGGACTCAAAGGTCAGACCCAGAGTTAGACAAGTCATATGGGATGCACTGATGGGGTGTGTTTCTATTTCAACAGATGCCATAGGTTCTGTTTTCGATCCTTCCTTTGTCTTTGAGGCAACTGGGGTTCTGAATTTAGGGCTAGAGGTGGCCAGGGGAGCCAAGAGGCCTGGGATGACACCTGGAAGCGAGAAACAAATATTAGCAGAGAAATTACTCACAAGCTTAGGGCATATTTTCTTACTCCATGATTAAAAAACAAAAAATTCCCTTAGTGTTCTCAAAGCCTTTAAATATGACAGTCTGTCGTCTTCCATAATTTTCCAAATAATTTAAAATAATCAACTTCAAGTTATAATTTGTCCATCTGATGTCAGTTTTCAACAATACCTTAATGTATGGCAATAATTACCTGGAATAGAGCCAGGGCTCCTATAGTCCTCCCTGTTTGGTTCAGCTGAACTGGAGCCAATAGATTTCCCAAGACTAGGTTCAGGACTCCTCTTGGTTGACACCATTTTAGGAGAGAGCATCAAAGGGGAGGACGAATTCACAAGAGCAGACTTTGAAATAGATCGAACTGGTCCAGACTGGGAAGTATCTGATCCAGTCTTAAGGTCAGGTCTAGGCTTAGCACTAGAAGGGGAAATCTTGAGGTTGCCCTTGGATATGGGGGATTGGGAAAAAGATTTGGGAAGGTCCAGGTTAAAACCAGAAGCCTGCAAAGACATTGACCAGGTTGAGCCAGATTTAGAGTTGGAAACCAAATCAGAACTGGAAGTCTCATTTATATCAAAGCCAGGTTTGTCAGATGGACTGGTTTTGAGATTCAAGTTGGCTTGAGAGTGTGGAACAGATTTAGGATCTTTATAATTGTTTGAAATCAATTCAGTTTTAGAATCAACAACCGTCTTAGAATTTTTGTGAGTTTTGCTTGCTTTGATATCTGTAACATTTTTAAAGTCTAGGCCGACTCTGGAACCCATCCTGGACTTAGAATTTGGACTTGCTCTGGAACTACGAGCATTTTTATAGTCTAAGTTATCCTTGGAGTCCAAACTGCTTTTGGAAGCTGAACTGCTTTTAGAATCCAGAGTATCTCTGGAGCCCATCTGAGACTGAGAGTTTGGACTGGATTTGTAATCCAGACTGTCCTTGGCCAAGATTGTTGGTTTAGAGTTTGTACTGGATTTTGTACTGGTTTTGGATACGGAGTCAGCAATTGAATCTTTACCATCAAGATTCTCCTGTAACCCTGATGTGCTAGTGTTTGTAGCGCCAGTGCCCTTCCTTTGCATGGGTGGTTTTGGACTAAGGGAGGTCACTTGAGGGGTTTTGGCACTGAGCAGTCCCACTTCTGTGCTCTGATTTGGTGACTTAGGTGTTATGGAGGACATTTCAGAACCATGAGTTTTTGAGTCATCCCTGGCTTGTTGGTTTGACATGGTAGTCATGCTTACTGGATCTGTTTTGTTGGTCTTGGCTGGCATTGCTGGGTTCCGGATTGCCAGTTTTGGACTAATTGTGTTTCTGTCTCTTTTTTGATTGTAGACTTTTGGGCCTTTGGGCAGGTGCAGAGTTTGTGGTGATTGTGTCTCAATCTTATTTTCTTTTCCACCCTCTTCTTTTCTGCTTAATTGCATTTTTACATTCAGAGTTGTTTTGTCTGAATGCTTTGTTGTTGGTTCAGTTGTCTGAATCGAATGTACATTTGCAGATTTGATTTTTTGTATTTCTGTTTGGATTCTTTCTGCTGTTCTGGGGCTACTATCCATTGCTGTATGATGAAGCTGATTTGGCTTTGGACTTGCCACTGTATTGCTATATGTGTGTGTCTTGGGGCACAGTGTTGATGGGTGTTTGTTATCTGTAAATTTCAGACTACTGTTGACCATCGCTTCAGCTGTTGGTGAGCGAGACAAAGCTGGAATTTTGCTCTTTTGTCTCGCACCAGGTGACATCATCATGATTTTTGTGTCCATAGATACTTCTGCTTTCATCACAGATTTCCCATCTCCTTTAGTCCCACCATCCTTTTTGTGTCCTACATGCAGCTTTGAGGTCTGTGTGGCGATGCGAGGGTTGCTTGGTGAAGTCAAATTGAGGCTGAGGTTGAAGTTAGGCTCCACTTCCCAGTTGGTATTCGAGTCTGTACTGCCAAGGGCATCTGAAACTTCCCCCGTACCTGGAACTGAACATTGCAATTGGAAGGCATCCTTTTTCTGTTTTGAAACATTTGGGGGTGTTGCCATGATGATGTTGGTATCTGTCTGTCCAAGAAAAATTGGAAATAATTTGTTTTTGTAGAATTATTCCATTGAAAGTCAGCACCTGATTGGACAGAAAGAGAAATAAATCATCAGTTGGAGAGGACTGAGATCAGAATATTAATATTACGCATTATGTTTCCGTATAAGAATAAAATAGAAAAATAATTTCGTTTGACATAATAGTTAATGTGTTTGCAATTAGGCATTTATAAAGTCAGATATTTTTGCCCAAGACATAGGATATGTGATTAAATTGTGGACACAAGTTTTGATAACAGCATGATGTCATGAAGGTGGAGTGACTACAGTAAATTATATCCATCCATGGAAGCACCAACAGGGCAGTATGGGTTTACTCTCCCAATGTTGGGTCTGGAAGTGTTCCCGGGGTCAGCGTCACAAAGACAGTTATATTTGATGGTCCTGATTTGATGCAAGACAAAGAAAAACAAAGTCTTGCAGGCCTGTATGTTGTGAAAATTAAAAGAGGGGGCATCAGTTGTCCATTATGTAGCAGTGTGGCACATGGATAAACGAAGAGCTACATCAACATATTATTAATTGTGCACTTTCTGTTAGAATTGCTGTGCCTTAGCTCCAAGGACAAAGATCACCTCAGCCACTTCAGGAATATCAAAAACAGAAAAAACACAAAACCTTGAAATTCTAACTTGCTGCTGTGAAGACAAACAAGATTAATTACAAACATTCAGACAATGACATTAACCAGAATGAAAAAACACATTTCAAGCACTGCCAGACCAATGTGCACCAAACAAGAGTGGTGTCCAGTCTTGGTTAGAATTTTTAGTATGATTGATCAAGGGGATCTTAAGCAGTCGTTCACAATCACAACACAGGGATTTGTTCTTGCTTTTGTCAGGGATGGAAAGAGAATTTCACGAAGAGGTCTTTACAACCCTCGTACGGTTGAACTGTTCTGCAACAGCAGAGTTCAAAGATGACACAGATGTTGAGAGGACGCTGGCGTGCATGTCGCCGCTTCTCACATCCAACTTTACTTTAACTTTACTTACTGGTTGCGAATAGATTATCATCAGACTCTGAACGTTAGTGGCATTATTCTACCTACCGTGGATATTCTGTCATCTTCCATCTGGGTTCTTCTCTGCCGGCTGAAACATCCTGAACATCTTGTTTCACGTTTTGCCACGGCAAACTTTTTTGGTCTGTCAACACGGCTGGAGCTAGCAGACCGAGCTAGGATGTTAGCTACTGAACGCTGCTCCATGACTTTCATCAAATACACTGCAGCGGAATTCAGGAATCTCAGTTCTTACTCGTCTCCGAACTGTCTTGCGGTGATAAAATCTCTCCGACTCCTGCGTCGCCCCCCCTACATGCATAGGGCTACCAGGCATAAGTTTGTTTACCGGGCTACAACTTCGGTCATACCAGCTGTCAGGATCCTTGCCTCAACATGGCGACGTCATCGTCCGAAGCCACGCCCACCGCCTGTATACCTGAGACCCCTGGTTTGTGTGGCGGCCAGCACTGTTACTGCTACCACAGTAGTGCCTAGACCTGCCACATTCATGCTACTAAATAACAAAGCCTTACTCATCCATGATATCATCTCTGAAAGAAAACTGGACTTTCTCTGCCTGACTGAGACATGGCAGAGTCAACATGAATTTATCACACTCAACCAAGCCACTCCCCCTGGATATTCCTATACTCAAAAGCCTCGCAGCTGTGGCCGCGGTGGTGGGCTGGCCGTCATACACTGCACAAACATCCCAATGAAAGAAATTCCAGTAAACACCACATCATTTGAGTGCCTTCACTTAATGTTGGCTGGGGCTAAGCAGTTCCAGGTGGTCCTTGTCTACCGCCCCCCAAAAGCCACCACCTGCTTTTTACCGGAGTTTTCTGAACTACTGGCCTCCATCTGCCCCATGTCCCCTACCACCATCTTACTTGGGCACTTTAACATCCACGTGGACTCTAGCTGTTCCCTCGCTGCGGACTTCTTGTCAGTGCTGGACTGTTTTAATTTCACACAGCATGTACAGGGCCCAACACATGCTAAAGGGCACACTTTGGATCTGGTATGCTGCGCTGGCTTGACCCCCTCCCATTTCCAATGCAGAGACCTGGCTGTTTCTGACCACCATGCCATCCTTTTCTCAGTCCCTGTGCCCCTCCCCAAGCAGTGCATAAAGCGGACCATCACTTACAGGAACACAAAGCGTGTGTGTATTCCTACACTGGCAAACACCCTAGCGATCAACCTTGCAACCACCCTCCAAACCACACAGTCTGGTGGAACACTACAACACTGCTCTCACCCTTAGCCTGGACTCCGTTGCCCCTCTCATCACCAGATCTGTCTCCTTTGCCCGCCCTGCCCCCTGGTTTACCCAAGAGCTCCGGAGGTTGAAGGCTACTGGGCGCCAGCTTGAGAGGCTCTTCAAAAGATCTGGTCTATCTTGAAGCCTACAGGGACCATGTTCAGAGCTATAAAGAGGCTCTCTCCCGGACAAAAACACAATACTACTCCACACTCATCAACAATCAACATTATGCCCGACCGATTCTTGGTCGGGCATAATGATTTCCTAACTGAGCAGAGCCAGACCGAACTTCCCGACTAAAACTTTTATGGGCGGGGCTAAGTTCGGCTGGCACCCAGGCTAGTCAAAGCACGCATCACCTATAAAATCCTTCTCTTGACCTACAAATCTCTCCACTCACTTGCACCTAAGTACATCTCTGATTTCCTCCACCCCTACTCCCAGTCGCGGCTTCTGCGCTCCTCAGACAAGGACCTACTTTCCGTTCCTCGCACCAGACTAAAAACATATGGAGATAGGGCCTTCTGTTCAACTGCCCCTACCCTATGGAACAATCTGCCACTTCACATCCGTTCTGCCCCCTCTCTACTACAGTTAAAAAATAATCTAAAAACACATCTCTTCTCCATGTCCTAGTCTTCTTAAACCCACCCCTCCGGCCCTACCCTTCCCCCCTTCTTTTCTTTTGTTAAGCGACCTTGGGTACCTTGAAAGGCACTATATAAGTCCAAGTTATTATTATTATTATTATTATTATTATTATTATTATTATTATTATTATTATTATTATTATTACATAAATCTGCGATGCTGCTTGGTCTCATTGGTTCTTGGTTCAGCAGATCTAGGAGAACAGTTCTTTTTGACACTCATTTAGTATTCCTTATCTGACTTTTTCCCATGGTTAGAAAATCCCACATATATCATTCCTTTATTAGACATATACTATATATATTCAAAAGTATATCTTCATTGTAAGACTTCCCCATCAAGGTCAGAATTAACATCAAAGTGGGTCCACACTATTACAACGCTGGCGCTGCCTAAGTGAGTGGAGTCTGCACATGACATAAACAGTGTAACTATTAATTATTAATTATTAATTATTAAGACACAAGCTATATAAACTATATTAAGAATGTGTTGCTGTGCTTGACACATTCATTTTAAGGTCCAAATTTGATACATTAATTCACACTGATATGGCATCACGACTGTATTTAGGTTAGTATTTAACTTAATTATTTATTTCTCTTCTTTTTTTTGTAAATATCAGTCCATCCACTTCATGCTGCATGTTTCTAAAAGGGAAAAATAAATCAGCACTGCCATCTCAATGCTGGTTACAACAGAAAGTCACTGCAGGAATACCACAACAATCTATGAGGGGTTTTATTCATACCTTACCAGAGCCCACAGACACCAGAGCTGGTTGACAGAGGCGTGGTTGATATCGGAGGTCTCGTCACAACTGCCTGCTGAGAAAATGAACAAATCTGCAGCATCTGCACCTTGTTTATTTTTCCTCGGTGCTTCAGAGGAGACATCAATGAATAAATGAATAAAGGAGACAGAGAGTGAGCACAGAGCTACTTTTGCTCCTCCCACTCTTTTTCTGCCTTTCTCTTCAGTTACTCCCCTCCATCAGTAGTCTCCTTTAGCTCCTCCTCTTTAAACCACTTTCCCCCTCCTCAGGGTTCTATTGTTGTTATTCATTTCTTCGTTTATTCTCTTTGACTTCCATATATAGAATGTATGGAAAGGAGTTATGGTTTGTATCACAAACTGCAGTTGGCAATAAAATGAGTTGTGTAAAACATCCTGTAACATCCAGTTACCCAAAGATTATGCTGGAGCACCGCTGTGAGTTTAAAGCTGAAGCCCTTGGATGTCAGCATGTGTCTCTTTCATTGACATTTTGCAGGTGGAGCTCAGGGGGCCCCATGACTGGTAGAGCCCGTGGGCCTGTGCCCCCCTGCAGACCCAGCACTACAATACAGAAAGACGACTTGGAAAATGTACATTATGCTTACAGTATTCTGTTCAGTGACAAAAAGCTGTGTTGCTTTGTCGCATTCAAGAATAATATCCTCTGTGATGTAATGCTACCTCCTCCTGCATTATTTTTCTTTGACCCCACACATACAAATCTCATTTCCATGCAATAAAACCAAACTCTTTCATTTGTTAACCGTTTTAAACCTTATTTGATGAACACACGTCCAAGTAAATGATTTTTTGAACTTCATTTCTTTCAGAAAATAGAATTAGATTTAAAATGTCCTACTAGCAACACCCTTAAACAACTATGTGAGTGTAAGGGCTAAGGACAGAAACCGTTGCTGGATGACCTTCGAGCTTTCAGGCAGCACTGCATGAGAAAATGTCATTCCACCGATGTAGCCACATGGGCCCAGGATTTCCTTAGAAAACTATCTTCACTTAACCCATTTAGGCCTAAGACGCCTGGAAAAGAATGCCTGTAAAACCTATGGGCGATTTCAGAAAGACCCCCTAAAACCTGAAGTTTTTCTGGAAATTCAGCAATTACTAAATTATTGATTTCTCAGCCTCTGTAGCAGTTAGAAACAAAATTCAAAAAGTATTTGAGAGCTTACACCTGTGGCTTTCTTTGGAAATTGAGTTTATTTACATACACCTTCATGATAAATAGAAAATGTAAAAAGTAAAGTGCAGGAACAGCGCTATTTTCAATTAGAAAACAGTAATAAAATAAAATTTAATTTAATTTACATTTAAATTATTTATTTATATATTTATTTTATCGCCAGTAATCTCTTCGTACTGGCAGCACAAGGAGTCCATACACATTCCAATAAACGTTTTCATCTCCGGCACAGTTACGTGTGACCACCTTGCCATCTTTGCTCGAGCTGGAGTCTGAAGTACCTGGTCACTGTATCTATTCGTCTCGGAAACGAAATGCGCCCAAAGCTCCTCAGTAAAAATATGATTAAATGCCTGCAATGGTGTGGCATCTGCAGGTAAATCGACTTTCACCGCTGGTGTGCGGTTGAAATCTCTCCGTCGATTATGGTGGTAATTGTCAGTCTTCCACTCACATTCAAACCCTTCAAAATCATCCTCGCCGTTATCGTCATCTTCAAACATATGTGCTAGCCATAAATCTCGATCAATTGGGTCAGCACGTTCATCAGCATCAATGATGCGCCATCATCAAAGCCAAGAAACTCCTCACAATCGCTACCGTCTGAAATGTCTTCCCACTGAAAGTCCTCCAAGCTTGTTCGATATAACTTAACTTCAAAACAATGACACGAGGAACATGACGACACTCTCACGTGTCTATTATAATGCATTTAATTGGCGCAGAGGTCAATAATTGGTGCAAAACAACCTTATACATGAAAAAAGACGTGTACGCTTTCCCGGCCTTAAAGGGGAACTCCGGGGCATTTGAAGCGCGTTTCCATTGCTAGAGGTTGTCAAATACTGACAGTAGGACACAGAGAGGTGCAAATCTGCGCTCCCTGTGTGGAGATCGCGCTGTTCGCACAGCGTGTCATGCGAGGCTAATACGTGGTGGCTAAGGGGCAACTGCTAACCCTTCCACGTAAAACAACAACTTGCACACAGCAGAAACGCCACACCACTTTATAAACCATCCGACAATAAAGTCACAAGCCTTACCATCAAAACTATATGCATGGTTCTCACATTACTGGCATGGGGACGTTACAAAACAACTTTATAAACAGCATGTAACTCACCGGCTGGTTGTAGGCTCGCGCATGTGAAAGCCCAAAAGAGTCGATGGACGATAATCCCATATACAAAACAATTATATTCTCTAGAAAAACTGCGTTCAAGTATTTAAAACATTACAACAATATTGCTGGGCATGTATTGTTGTAATTTTCTGACAATTTTCATTTGATTTCTGGAATCACGGAGGGTGACTGAAATTTTTTTTTTCTGCGTAGGTTAAAGAGTCTGGAATTAATGCACAAATACTGTTTTGATGGTATGCAAATGAACTTCCTGTTCTCACAGGCATGGTTTTTAAAAAAACTTGCAGCAGCAACAAAAGCAGAAGCTGTGGTCTTTAAAAAAATATTCTGTTTAACTATGAAAGTCAGTTGATTCAGTGACAGTTATATGGGAAAACTGTAGTTGGGAAAAGCAGCCTGGCTGAAACCATATTTGGAGAGGAAGTGTTTAAGATAAATCACACTGTAAACCCTGGAACAAGTGAATGTCAGCGTGAAACCAGAGAGATTAATGGAAGAAACATCACATTGATCGACACTCCTGGATTCTTTGACAATCGCAGGAATGAAGAGGGCCTGAAACCTGAGACAGCAAAGTGCATCACCGAGTGTCCTCATGCTTTTCTCATTTTACTTAAAGTGGAGAAATTTACGGAGCACGAGAAAGAGGTTGTCTCTAAAATAAAACAATCTTTTTCTGAGGAAGCTTTCAAATATGCTGTGGTCGTCTTCACTCACGGTGATCAGCTCCCCGAAGGGATGACGATTGAAGAGTTTGTGAGTGAAAATAAGGATCTGCGTGATCTCCTGGAGAAATGTGGAGGCCGCTGCCATGTGGTTGACAACAAATACTGGAAGAACAACCAGCAGCATGAATACAGAAACAACCAGATCCAGGTGGGAAATCTGCTCAACACAATAACAGAGATGGTAAAGACAAACAGTGGAGGTTTCTACACCAATAAGATGCTACAAGCAGTGAACAGACTAATTCAAGAGGAGGAAAGACGCATTCAGTCATCATCAGGACATGTGTCACAGGAAGAGATTAAGAGTCAGGCAAAGAAAAATGTCTTCAATTTTCTCAAGAAAGCTGCAGGTATTACAACAGGAGTGTTGTTAGGAGCTCTGCTCGGTGTGCCTGTGATGGTTGCTTTAGTTGTCCGGGCATTGAAAGCTATGGGAACAGCTGAAGCAGAGGTGGTGAAGGTGGCAGTGGTAACGGCAGCTGGAGGAACTGCAGCAGCAGCAGCATCAGGTGTGGTAGCTGGTATCGCAGCAGGAGCTGCTCTTACAGGAGCGGCAGCTGGAGGTTATACTGGGTATTGTGAAGCTGATAAATCAGACTCGGCTGTAGAGGCGGTAATGAACACAGCTACGGCTGTTGGTGAGCTTGCTGCAGAGCTGATTCAAAAAAGTGTTAAATATAAAGAAAAATCAAAGCTCGGAGGACAGTAAGGCTCTGTTAAACTAGGCTGCAGCTGAGCTTTTATTAAAGGTGATAGAGAATGGTTGAATGGGGCATTAATCCTTGTTCTGTAATGTGATATGTAGCCCAAAAAAAATTGGTTGGGTCTGTAATGGCTCAGAACCTCCCTAAAAGGCTCTCTGAAACAGCTGTTACTATGCTGGGTTTAGAATGCGTCTTTTTCCCTTATTGGCGTCGTTTCAGAGCTTATCTGGCAACCTCATTATGAAATGCAGGTAGGTGTTGGCTCTATTCTATGAGGTGCCACCAGGGACATAAATCAGAATTAACTTCCATATACACATGTGAAATTGAACTCTTCCACATACTATACTCAAAACCTTGCACAAACACTAGTGAAAAGCTCTCACATAAACTAGTGAAAACATTTACCTCTTATATAACCTACTCAAAAGCTCTCATACACACTACTGAAAAGCTTTCATATATACTAGTGAAAAGCTTTACCTTTCATATATACTAGTAAAAACCTCTCATATACAATGGTCAAACCTCTCATATTCACATGTCAAACCTCTCGTACACATATGTCAAATCTCTCATACACATATGTCAAACCTCTCATACACATATGTCAAACCTCTCATACACATATGTCAAACCTCTCATACACATATGTCAAACCTCTCGTACACATATGTCAAACCTCTCGTACACATATGTCAAACCTCTCATACACATATGTCAAACCTCTCATACACATATGTCAAACCTCTCATATACATATGTCAAACCTCTCATACACATATGTCAAACCTCTCATACTCATATGTCAAACCTCTCATACACATATGTCAAACCTCTCACACTCATATGTCAAACCTCTCGTACACATATGTCAAACCTCTCATACTCATATGTCAAACCTCTCATACACATATGTCAAACCTCTCATACTCATGTCAAACCTCTCATATACATATGTCAAACCTCTCATACACACGTCAAACCTCTCATACACATATGTCAAATCTCTCGTACACATATGTCAAACCTCTCGTACACATATGTCAAACCTCTCATACTCATATGTCAAACCTCTCATACACATATGTCAAACCTCTCATACTCATATGTCAAACCTCTCATACACATATGTCAAACCTCTCATACTCATATGTCAAACCTCTCATACACATATGTCAAACCTCTCATACTCATATGTCAAACCTCTCATATACATATGTCAAACCTCTCATACTCATATGTCAAACCTCTCATACACATATGTCAAACCTCTCATACACATATGTCAAACCTCTCATACTCATATGTCAAACCTCTCATACACATATGTCAAACCTCTCATACTCATATGTCAAACCTCTCATACACATATGTCAAACCTCTCATACTCATATGTCAAACCTCTCATACACATATGTCAAACCTCTCATACTCATATGTCAAACCTCTCATACACATATGTCAAACCTCTCATACTCATATGTCAAACCTCTCATACACATATGTCAAACCTCTCATACTCATATGTCAAACCTCTCATATACATATGTCAAACCTCTCATACACACGTCAAACCTCTCATACACATGTCAAATCTCTCATACACATATGTCAAACCTCTCATACTCATATGTCAAACCTCTCGTACACATATGTCAAACCTCTCATACTCATATGTCAAACCTCTCATACACACATGTCAAACCTCTCATATACATATGTCAAACCTCTCATACTCATATGTCAAACCTCTCGTACACATATGTCAAACCTCTCATACTCAAATGTCAAACCTCTCATACACATATGTCAAACCTCTCATACACATATGTCAAATATTTGTGGATTTCAGTTGAAACGGAAGGCATTTCAGTGAAACAGGAAGGTGTTTTATTAAACCGGGAGTTGTAGTTTTAAACAGAAGTCATTCTGGTTAGCTTCGTGCATTTTGTGCAATCTCCTGCCGGTATTTTATGAAATAAAATAAACGACAATTGCTCAGCCACCCGCTGAATACCGCACACAAACAGCGGCATTACTCAACTTTATTTTGGCTTCAACGGAGACCCTGCAGCTGGCAAAGGCATGCTGCGCTGGCAGAACGGAAAAAGAGATGCTAAGCGGCTATCCACCGAGTCCGGAGCTGGAGTTGAAGTGATCGGTTGCTGCCCAAGCCTTGTAGCATTTGACAGGGTCCTGATCGTCTCCGTTGAAGCTAAAATACTGTAGACGCGCGCTCGATTTTCAAGTGTAGATCGCACGACCGTGCCTTTCCGAAGCGCAGATGGCGTGACCGCAGTCCGCTGGACACCTCACACAAGCAGTGGCATTACTCAACAATATTTTAGCTTCAACGGAGACGATCAGGACCCTGTCAAATGCTACAACGGAGACGATCAGGACCCTGTCAAATGCTACAAGGCTTGGGCAGCAACCGATCACTTCAACTCCAGCTCTGGACTCGGTGGATAGCCGCTTAGCATCTCTTTTTCCGTCCTGCCAGCGCAGCATGCCTTTGCCAGCTGCAGGGTCTCCGTTGAAGCCAAAATAAAGTTGAGTAATGCCGCTGTTTGTGTGAGGTATTCAGCGGGTGGCTGAGCAATTGTCGTTTATTTTATTTCATAAAATACCGGCAGGAGATTGCACAAAATGCACGAAGCTAACCAGAATGACTTCTGTTTAAAACTACAACTCCCGGTTTAATAAAACACCTTCCTGTTTCACTGAAATGCCTTCCGTTTCAACTGAAATCCACAAATATTTGACATATGTGTATGAGAGGTTTGACATATGTGTATGAGAGGTTTGACATATGTATATGAGAGGTTTGACATATGTGTATGAGAGGTTTGACATATGTGAATGAGAGGTTTGACATATGTGTATGAGAGGTTTGACATGTGTACGAGAGGTTTGACATATGTGTATGAGATATTTGACATATGTGTACGAGATAGTTGACATATGTGTACGAGAGGTTTGACATATGTGTACGAGAGGTTTGACATATGTGTATGAGAGATTTGACATGTGTATATGAGAGGTTTGACATGTGTATATGAGAGATTTGACATATGTGTATGAGAGATTTGACATATGTGTACGAGAGGTTTGACATATGTGTATGAGAGGTTTGACATCTGTGTACGAGAGGTTTGACATATGTGTACGAGAGGTTTGACATATGTGTATGAGAGGTTTGACATATGTGTATGAGAGATTTGACATATGTGTATGAGAGGTTTGACGTGTGTATGAGAGGTTTGACATATGAGTATGAGAGGTTTGACATATGTGTACGAGAGGTTTGACATATGAGTATGAGAGGTTTGACATATGTGTATGAGAGGTTTGACATGTGTATGAGAGGTTTGACATATGTATATGAGAGATTTGACATGTGTATGAGAGATTTGACATGTGTATGAGAGGTTTGACATATGTGTACGAGAGGTTTGACATATGTGTATGAGAGGTTTGACATATGTGTATGAGAGGTTTGACATATGTATATGAGAGGTTTTTACTAGTATATATGAAACGTAAAGCTTTTCACTAGTATATATGAAAGCTTTTCAGTAGTGTGTATGAGAGCTTTTGAGTAGGTTATATAAAAGGTAAATGTTTTCACTAGTTTATGTGAGAGCTTTTCACTAGTGTTTGTGCAAGGTTTTGAGTATAGTATGTGGAAGAGTTTAATTTCACATGTGTATATGGAAGTTAATTCTGATTTATGTCCCTGGTGGCACCTCACACAAAGGTCTTACTGTTTATTGTTTTACTTCTGTAACTCCATTTAATGGAGTTTCTGTGTTGCCATTAAAAACAAAGATAAAAAATGCCTCTTTTTTGACTTGTGAAAATCTTTCTCTACCCCAAAAAGGCATGAAAAGGTGGAGCTGGTGTTTTACAAAACATATTCCATTGATATTATATTCTTATTATGGACAACAATGTTGAAGGTTTTGTCATAGGGCCTGTTGCAGTAGGAAAAGATGTGTTTAAAATCCTGGATGATAGGAATCGGGTGTTTTACAGTGAACAAGCATCACATCATGTCCCACATCAAACTGCTTATCTGTCACAGTCTGTGGGTTTTCCGTCATGAAGTTCGTGTTGTGGCTTGTTTCACTGAAATTGTTTTACTGTTTTAGTTTGATTGTTCTAGGTTCGTTGGTGTTTTTTTGGCTTAGTTCAGTTTCTGTCGTACATTTAGTTAGTTTTCCTTATTCTCCAGATCGCTGTTTTAGCACTCCCTGCGCTTTCATGGTTTCTGCTCAGCTCTGTTTCTTGTTTGTTTTGTTTCCAGCACATGGCACTGCTTTTAGTTTGTACATAATAAACATTAAGATTCTAACACCTGTGTGCCTCACACCTTTTTGCTCCTTGGGTTGGATCTGACACTTCTTCTTGGTAATATGGACTGTGACAGTAGAATCTCTCCACACCTGGACCCAACAGGCTACACTTTTTCCTTCCAGGAGGTTACTGAATCTGGCTTAGGATGCAAAAGGCTCACTTCAGCTAATTCTGGCTACACCATCATTCACCACACATGTTTAATCACATTTCTTGCTGGGACAGTGTCAGAGCCCATTTAGGGCCAAGGTTCACACCGCTGCAGCTCATGCCTGGCACAAAGCCTGAGCTTGTAGACAATGCCGAAAAGTTCTGATCTTGTCCCTGTCTAGGGCTCTACAGTTGACACCCGACATGTCCCCGTTCCTGTGCAGGAGTCTGTAGGTGCTATGCATGGCCAGAGACCAATCCACTATGCCAGAGCTAGGGCTGGAACCCATCATGATGATTTTGGGATCTTCCGACCCCCTGATCACTTAACTTCCAGCACTCTGAGGTGGTCCAGGAGGAATAGTCATGCCTCAGCAAGTACTGTCATTCGCAAAAATACAGTGTAGGACAATACTACAAAACATACATTCATCATTTATCTTCTGCTTATCTGAGGTCAGCCATGGAGGCAAAAGGTCCAGTAAGGAAACCTCTGGAGAATTATATGATACTGATACTGCCACTACCACCAACAATAATAATAATAATGCTTGTGTGGCATGCCCAGCAACTCCAGTAAGGTGGGTTCAAGTTAAGACCAACAACGCCACCCTGGCAATTTCACCCAGGGAGGATTCCTTATTTAAGGATTTATGATATGTTTTATATATCATCCAAAAATATAATTTGTTTTACCCAGATACTGTCAAAAACACAAACAACACTTTTACTATTATAGCTGAGCAAAACCCGCACCAAGTCAGATTGCTCTGACAAGCCCAAAATAATGAAGTCAGAACGCTAACATGAAAGTTATGACCTCAAAACAGGCCCAGCATCCCTGGCATGAATAAAACAGTCTATTAGAAAAGGATTTTTTTTGGAAGTTTTCATTTTAGTGGGTGTTACATACCGATCAGGCAGTGACTCCCAACACAGGGGACAGCATGACACTTATCCAATTACCTGAGGTATAAACCTGAGGCAAAGCAACCACATAACCTCAAACGGTTCAAGGTTGATGACAGATAAGAAGAAAAACCTACTGGGAACACTCGAGAGGAAGCCATACAGCGAGCTGATCTAAAGATGATTAAATACTCACGATAGGCAAATATTACAGAATGTCTGAACGAGTGAAACACCACAGACACTCATACCTGCAAGAGCAACAGAAGTCAGGCAACAGGGCGTGCACTCAACACCAGAGGATACTATTTTAACGGAGCTGCACTGAAACTTCTTTAAAAGTAATTTCAAACTGATATCAGCTTTGCATGCAGTTGCTAAAGTTTATATTTGTTATGGTTTGAGGTAGAGTGTTTTTGAAAGAAATACAAATACAGATACAGCAAATGATCGGAGGTTGAAGGAAACTGAACTGATTTATTTAAATTTTAAACAAATGGTGAGGCCAAACCAGAAGTACATAAAAAAAATTAAAAATTAAAAAAATGCTGACAAAACATGAACAAAAAACTAGACTAATCAGAGACTAGAAACAAGAACTGGAACAAGTGGTTGTAACAGCAAGGATCTGACAATTATTGAGAGAAAAGAGAGCTTAAATACTGAGAACTCATTGGTGAAAGGTAGCAGCTGAACAGAGGTGAGTGAGTGGAGTGAATGACCTGAACATGGAAGCTGAGGAAACAATGGGTGAGAGATGTAAAACAAGAAATCTACATGATGACATACAAGGAAAGACAAAACAAAACCCAGAAAAAAATCCACAAAAACCAAAACAAAGTCCAAAAACAAATCCACAAACTCTAAAAATACTTTTGTAGGGTGAAAATGTTTGAACCCATTAAGACCTGATGTTACATGTAATGTTTTCTGTCCACATTTAGAGGAAGTTTCAAGTCTTTGTGAGTTAAAACATTGTCAGAGGCAGTTTGAAACTAGCTCCGCCTCTAAAACACCATTATTTTCCCCCAGTTATTGCATCTCGAGGAAGTGATTTGAACAGACGAGCTACAATCACAGCACAGAACGGAGCAGAGAACAAGTTCCAACAGATTTCCACTTTGATTTCTAAAATCATGGCGGGTGAGTAGAGATAATGAATATTTTTCTGTAGATTGAATGACTGAAAACATGAAGTGCTAAAATGTCTGAAATTAAAAACTTTCAAAGACATAAAATGCACAACACCAATATGTCAACTGAGCTGCACTGATAACACAAATACAATTAGTAGATCAAACAGATTCATGTTGATGATGTATAAAATACAAGATTGATGGAACTTCTTGAATAATGTTTCTGTTTGAATTTGTTTTATGAAATGTTAATACTGAATGTACATAATACTGAATGTGTGTGTGAAAAATACTGTACACACTCTGTACACAAATATATAAAAACACTGTAAAAATGCTGCATCCAAAGAATCATTTGGACCAAACTCGGTGGAAACTTAAGACACTTGTTGGCAGGATTAAAGTGTAGATCACTGTTGGGCTGTGGTTCGTGGAGCGTGTCGAACAATGGAAGCAGGAATGAATACTTAAAGGTGGGGCAGTTAGAGGCTGACATGTCAGAAGGAAAAACCATAGACACAGACAAACTGTCTTTAAAAACACTAATCACACATTTTACAATTAGCATGTGACCCTCAACATCTTTACTCAAATAGGAGAGCACACAGCAGGCTATTCAGATCTGCTAAAGGACACATGCACATATCTCACCATTAAAGGGGAACTACGGGGCATTTGAAGCGCATTCCCATTGCTAGAGGTTGTCAAATACTGACAGTAGGACACAGACCGGTGCAAATCGGCGCTCCCTGTGCGGCGATTGCGCTGTTTGCGCAGCCTGTAATGCTAACCAAATACGTGGTGGCTAAGGGGCAAGCGCTAAACCATCCACGTAAAACAACAACTTGCACACTGCAGAAACGTCACACCACTTTATAAACCATCCGACAATAAAGTCACAAGCCTTACCATCAAAACCATATGCATGGTTCACACCAGTGTTGTTTTCGTCAACGATGACGATGACGAAATCATTTCGTTGACGGCACTTTTTTTCATGACGATAACGAGACGGTGACGAGATAAACATAGCTGTCTGATGACGAAAACATGACGAGACGTGTGTGAGTTTTCATTGACGAGATGAGAATGGACGAAAATGTTAGTGGGTGATCTGTCAGACGTTTAAAATGCATGACATTTCTGCTTATTGTGTGTGTCAATTAAAACCTAAAAAGTATCTGCTGCGGCACCTTAAGGCTCGCCACAGGGATATTTTTTCAAAGGTAAGTTACAAATGCTGTTAACATAATCGATAAATTTCATAGTATAGGGTGACCATAGGTCCGTATTTCCCGGGACATGTCCGTATTTCACGGGACGCCCGGGACAGGAAGTGAAATACGGACATGTCCCGGGAAATACGGACGTATGGTCACCCTATCATAGTAAGCTAATACATTAGTACGTTTTCCACATACTCCTGGCGCAAATGGGCTGCTAACTTCAGGCTAAAGTTAGCTTTTGTTACGCTAACGTCAATTCATTATGTGTGTGTTACTTTAGCAGCATGTTTAGCCATGTTTACATTCAGTGACGGTGTGGTTATCTCTTTGTGTGTACGTTCTGTCAGCACGTAACTTGATATGTTAAACAGGTCGAGTTACTGTTATACTTAGAGTCTGCTAGCTTTAGCCTAAAAGCCACAAGTGACGTTGTGCAGCCCTAACCAGGACCTGTGCGTTTAGTGCGCTTACAGTAAAGTTGGGACACACGCACAGTACAGAATGAAAAATCAGAAAGCTTTAGTACAGGTCAGTTAATAAGCTATGTATTTTCGTTCTGCTTGTTTGATAGTTAAGACCATACTATTTTCTTAACACGGTAGACTATACTTATTTTTTCTCTTTTTTTTTTTACTAAAACTAGACTAAAACCTTTTTGACTTTTCGTCGACTAAAACTAGACTAAAACCCTTTTGAGTTTTCGTCGACTAAAACTGGACTAAAACTATCACATATAGAAGTGACTAAAATGTGACTAAAACTAATAAGCATTTTAGTCCAAAAGACTAAGACTAAATCTAAGATGGTTGTCAAAAACAACACTGGTTCACACATTACTGGCATGGGGACGTTACAAAACAACTTTATAAACAGCATGTCACTTACTGGTTGTTGGTATGCTCGCGCATGTGAAAGCCCAAAAGAGTCAATGGACGATACTCCCATATACAAAGCAATTATCTTCTCTAGAAAAACTGTGTTCAAGTATTTAAAACATTACAACAATATTACTGGGCATGTATTGTTGTAATGTTTTAAATATTTAATATTTAAAATATCTCTAAGTTGACAAATATTGTTGTAAATGTGCAAAAAAGTGAAGCTCAAAAATTCACACCAGTTTTTTAAACATTGGTTGAAGCCAAATGTGACAAAATGCACCCCATAATGCACAGGGTCACACACTCAGAGACAGATGCCAACCTGTGCCGGTACCTTGCTCAAGGGCACCTCGGCCGTGACAAGAAGGTGGACTGTCTGACACCCCTCCAGCTGTCAGTTCCACCAATCTTTTTTTGAGTGGCGAGAGTGGGAATCAAACCTGCCAACCTTCCAGTTATTGGACGACCGACTCCATGACTGTACTTTAGCGTTGAGTGGTGTACAGCTTAATCAAAAAGCAGTTCGGCAACCGCTGGTCTCAGAGCCTCCGCGAAGTCGTTACAAAGTGTTTGTGAATTTGTGAGCGCACGAGCGCATAAGTGAACGTGTTTACGTGCACGCGCGTGTGCTACAAATACCGAACCATTGATATTTACCAGCTCCTCAACAGACAAAAGAGGAAATAAAGTATATTCCACATATCTCAGCTCAGATATTAATCTGAGCTTTAAACATCTCAGAGTGCGCAAAAGGCAATTAGCGTGACTTTAGTAAGAAAACACCCTCTGCTATGTTACACATGCATGATTCTATGATCTGGATGAGAAAGCTGCAGAGATCTTTATTCCTGCCAAGGAGTTAACATCATTCTAGTTATTTCCAAGACTCAGCAGGTTAACTTAATACTTAAACCCGATCTCAGTTTTCCCCTTTAAACCTAATAGCAGGTCCCACTAGTGAAGTGGACAAGTGATGTGTTTAACCCGTGATGATTTGGTTTCGTTTCCTTGCCATGGAAAAGTGAGAACAGCTGTTGTGATGGAGGCTAACAATGCACGGCAGTGACAGCGGGCACTGCTGTAAGCCTCAGATGATTGTGTTTGGGATGAACACAAAAGACTCAGGAATCAGAAGGACATGAGAGGACCGAGAACAAGACGCAACCAATTCCGGGGGCTCCTGTCCACAACACAAGCTTGACTTGCGAGTGCGGAGCAGACGCTTCCACCCACAGCCTCATACTGTGCGCATGGAAAGAGCCTGACTGCTGTCCTGGCAGCCAAGACTCAACGCCTGCCATCAGCCTCTCAACCTGCTCCCTGAGGGAGGGGAGCCACAACCTCCCAACACAAAGCTGCTGATCTCTGGGTCCTAGTTATAAACTTTCGCCTCTGACGTTTAATGACGTGTTATGACGTATAAAACACGTGTTATGCACGTGTTTTACATTGACGTGCATTGACGTATGTCATTGAGGCATTACGCTAGGCGTCCATTGTTCCGTCACGTCAACTTAACTCGCCGGATTGGATGTCTAGTGTCCAATTCTAGAATAATGTCATGATCATAGTGTGATTTTACATCATGCTCAAACCATCTAGCGTCAGCGTCTTTGATATTTGCACAAAAACATTGGTTTTGTGTTGTAAGACTGGACAATTGTACTCTGTCAGGTCAGCATAATCAATGTTATTATAGCTCAGCCTGAATATGCTAAATTTGTGCAATTTGTGTTTTAATGTAGTTGTAATGTGTGTTCTTGTTAACATTGTAAAGTGGAACTAACATTCATGAAAGTATTGTTTTTCACAGATATCTTGCAACAGGAGATTCATTCTCCACCATAGCTTTCAGCTACAGAGTGGGCAACTGCACTGTGGGGAGAGTGGTGAGAAAGGTGGCATCTGTCATCTGGGATGTCCTGGTGCCAGACTACATGCCCAAACCATCTACTGAAGACTGGCGTGCCATTGCGGAGGGGTTTGGCCAACGCTGGAACTTCCCCAACTGCGTGGGCTCGGTGGATGGGAAGCATGTTGTCATCAAGGCACCTGCCAACTCTGGGTCCTTGTATTTCAACTACAAGGGAGCCCACTCCATCGTCCTCTTGGCTGTGGTGGATGCCGACTACCTGTTCAGGGTAGTAGACGTTGGGGGATATGGCAGGACCAGTGACGGTGGGTCCCTGTGGGCATCAGCATTCGGTGAGGGTCTCCGTGATGGCAGCCTGGGCCTTCCTGAGGATGCCGTCATACCAGGGTCGGAGCATCGTGGAGCAATGCCCTTCGTTTTTGTCGGGGATGAGGCCTTTCCCCTGCTCCGGAACCTGATGCGGCCCTTCCCAGGCAGTCACCTTCCTGGTGAGAGGAGGGTGTTTAACTACCGCCTCAGTCGTGCCAGGTTAGTGGTGGAGTGTGCTTTTGGCATCTTGTCTTCACAGTGGAGAATGTACAGACGTGTGATGGGTGTCAACCCCACCACTGCTGAGACATGTCAAAGCCACCTGCGTGCTCCACAACTACCTGCGTGTCGAGACACTGAGGAGGGAGCAGAGGGCACCTGAACCACACCACTCGACAGAGGACCCTGATGACTGCCTGCAGCGCTGTGCCAGGATGGGGAGCAACAATGCGACTCGGGAGGCGATGAGGGTCCGAAACCGCTTTGTCTCCTATTTCAGCGAGGAGGGTGCTGTTCCCTGGCAGATCCAGCCATGATCCTGCTTCATCCAGCAAACAACGGCTCTTTTAAGAGCCACTCCATTAATCAGTTAACAGCTGAATTCCAAGTTGCACAAGCACTACACATCACTACACACATCAACATCCATGATTCATGAATAAAACATTCTTCTTCTCACTGATGTAACACCTTCATAGAAAATACTTTCACCCTTATACATTTTTAAACTTTGAAGGTGACAGTGTTTTCTATAGAGGGGTCACATCAGTGAGAATAAGAGTTTTTGATGAAACATGGATATTATATACAGGGTGGCCGCGGGTCCTTAAAAAGTCTTAAAAAGTCGTAAATCAATTTTCCTGAAAAATAAGACCTTAAAAAGTATTAAATTGTCTTAAATTCAGATTGCATGGGTCTTAAATATTTGTGTATTTTTCTTTTTGCTCTAAAGGAACAGTATTTTTTTTAAAGCATTTGTTCATGGGACTTAAATGTTCTGAAAATATTGTAATAAATTTAATTTAGGACAGTGATGACATTTTTGTGATCTTTTCGCATGACACACATTTAGCCGACTCAACCGTCATTTGTCATTTTACCATACTGTCAGTGTGTTTACTTGGAAATACTTGGTATTTCCATCGTACGTTTGGTCTTAAATTTCATTTAGAAGTGGTATTAAAAGGTCTTAAAAAGTCTTAAATTTAACTTGTTTATACCTGTATACACCCTGTTATAATATTATGTCCAAGTGTCTTCAATAAAAAAACATTTTTATTCTAACTTATTTGACTCCTCTACAGAAAATAATTTTCTCTACAGGGGCACATAACACACTGACATTATGTTTGATACGATATAATATCCATGTCTCATCAAAAAAATAAGTTTCTTATTCTGACTGACGTAACCCCTCTACAGAAAACACTTTCACCCCTCCAATGTTTAGGGCACTTAAGAGTTTTCTGTACAGGGGTTACATAAGTGAGAATAACAATGTTTTTATGGATGAAACATGATTATTACTTCCCTCCCCTTCTTTATTTGCAATGGCCATCTAAATATCAATACTATAATATAAATAGCTAATATATGTATGTGACTGGAAACATGTTGGCCTACTGCATTACCATAAGTCACTGCCGGTTCGTTGTGTTGGCATACTGATAGGCTGCATACACTGCTTTAGGTTAAAAGGCTGCTTTTCAGCGATATACAGTATGCATGTGGTGCTTTATATCTTAAATAAAAGTGCTACCATTTAATCAGACTGCATTTTAAATCAAAATTGTTCCTAGGCTCAGTGTAATATGGCATAAAATGGCATAGGAAGAACTGTGATTGAAAATTCACATTTGATTTGGTTTGAATGGTTGAATAATGAACCTGATTTTGATTAAGTGATAGGAGTATGTCTGTCTTGTGCAGTGATACACAACTTAACATGTTGTACAGACTTCTTATGGAAAATATGATTTGTTTTCCATCTGTCTTGAAAAAAAACACACAGGTTTAAATGCACAACATATTTATTAAACTATTAACTTGAACATATCTCACCCCATGGCTGTTGCCCTTGAACAAGGCCCATAACCCCACACCGCTTTGTAAAAAAATAATAATTATAAAATAACGAAAATGTCAGCTAAGTGTAATGTAATGTAAATAACTGAATATGAACTAAAATGAACTGAAAAAAATAACCCTATTCATTCCCCTCGCTTCTCCCCGCTTGCTCCGCTTCAAATAAAAGTTTGTGAATAAAAAATTTGACCTCTGCCTTCTTCGGCCCAGGTAGGCGCCTCATGGTGGGCAGCAGGCTCCAAAAAAAAAGCTCATCCTCATCCGAGGATGAAAGTGCTGGCAGTGGTGGTGGTGCTCGTGGTGGTTGGTCCAGGGCCTGCAGCACGGACCGCTGAAACGGGCTGAAGGCGGCAGCCCCCCTCCTTTTACGAGCCACAGGTGCTGAGGCCGCAGGTGCAGCTGTGGTGGCAGGGGTGGATGCGGCTCCACTGGTGGCAGGGGTGAATGAGGCGCCACTGCTTTCGGCTCCACTGGTGGCAGGGGCAGGGCAGTGACCCTCTGTGGTGCTGGGAGGTCGCCATCGAGGAGGGAATAAAGGGAGTCCTCCTCTATCTCCTCCTCCTCATCATCTTCCTGGAATGCTTCTTCCCTGGGTGGCTGGGTGGTGGAGGGCAGAGGCATGGTGGAGGTTGAGGAAGATGCCATGGGTGCTCTCCTTGGCAGATTTGACGAGGTCTCCCTCGTCTCAATAAACTGAGCCAGGAAGCACATTATTTTTTTAATACTTCCATGGCCTGTGTGAGGAGGCCCCAGAGCCACTCCTCTGTCTCTCCTTCTCCTTCTTGCGCTCCTTTACATACGTGTCCCTGAGGGAGCGCCACCTGTCCCTGCACCTTTTCTCTGATTTAAAAATGAAACATGAACAAGACATCTTGTGAAAACATGGCCATGGGTGTGATTTGGTTCTTTTGTTGAAATGAATGCCTATCACAATTATTGATAACGTTTCATCCACTACTCCACCTCTGCCCATTAAAGAATTGGATGCACTGGATTGAACCTCTATTCCTTGATGGTCATTACTTTACTGCAAAAGTGGAGATGCTCACACAATTGCCTGATGTTTTAGGTGTGTTTATTCGCCTACAATCGTTTTAGCACAGCCATTCTGGCCACTGCTGCTGTTCATTTTGCCCGCAATAGCAATGACATGAGCAATACCCGAAACGTTCAGGGGTGAATAAACAAAGGGAACAAAAACTGAGTGATGCCCTTCATTTATTTCATTCATTACTTTACTATACATAATATAACATATCTAGCTCATCACCACGAAGACAACCAGGGGAATGACCTAGCCATTTACATTAGCATACATTACTGGCCATGTTTGCAAGGTGTTCATGTAATTTTGTACAGTTCACACAGATGTCAACCCACCAGGGACACCCACAATCTCCGCCACCTTCCTCCACGCCTCGTCTTTCATGTTGGTATCCCTGTATGATGGCAGGGATAGATCAAATAAAACGGGGAACCCGCTAACCGCTGTAATTAAACACTCCTCCATCTTTTTTTTTTATTTTTCTCCGCGATGCTTTCGTCACGACAAACAAAAGAATGAGGAGTTGTCGTCATATCTATCTTCACTGGGTAATGATAAGAAATGTAAGCTGTGTTAAAACTTCAGCATTCATAATCTTAACTAAATATGACAGTGCTGTTAAAATTTTAATATGAATGCTCTCTTCCATCATAAAACCTCATTTGATAAAGAGTTCCCACATTTCAGTGTTCATGCTGACTTTCAGGGTGTATTTACAGATTATGGCCACCAGAGGGAAGTATAGAGACAGGTGCAAAGAAGTTGTCAAGCTAGCAGATACGCAATTACCCACGCCCACTCTGCTCCACCACCAACCGCCAGCCCACATCTGAGTGACATGACATGCGGTCCAGTGATTGACAGGGAGAGGAGGAAACAAGCCAACTGTGTCTTACACACACACACACGCGCGCGAAAACACACACACGCACACACAACGGCCTAGAACCACCACACGCGGGCAAACTCGGGAAGCATCCAGCTGTTCCAGAGGCATCCAGATGCTCCATCAGCTTTTTGAAGCATCTGCATGCTTTCAGCGGCTCTCGTTCTTCGGGAGGCGAAATGTTCTGTCTCTACTCTCAGTGGAGCACGGGATGGGTGTCACTGTGGGCCCTCCTCTCTCGCTTTGGAGTGTGAAGGGTGTGACAGAGATGTGCCGCTGTTCACATTCAAATCGGCATGCATTTGTTTGTGCATCGTGCAGCACAGTAGGAGTGTGTCAAAATTACGCCATGGACACGAGAGCAAAAAATGGATCCACAAATGCAAACAATGGATCCACAAATGCAAAAAAAAATGGATCCACAAATGCAGACTGCCAGAATGCACACACAAAGTCAAGCATATTTATTTCAAAATCTCGAAAATATATTTACAAATGTATGTATATTTATATACTACGGAAGCTTATTGCATTCACTTGCAGGGCTCTCAAGTTTTCAAGTTTGCTTGGAGTGAGATTCGGCAGGGGCCGGGCCGTTTTTTTTTTGGGGGGGGGGGGGGGGGGGGGGGGGGCTGGTCCCTTGCAGTATCTCATCGCCATAAACTAGCTACTTAAAGAACAAAGATATTGTTTTATTTATACCAAAATCACAAATCTTCACTTTTACACTCAATTCTGCTATATTTTAAAATAAATTGTTTTAGGTATGCAAAGTCTTAACAAACAAAATAATTTTACGAGTGTTGTTGTAAGTGTTTGTGGCAGATTTTGATGCTTGATGACTGATATTGGGGGCTCCCATTTAAAGCACAGCCATTTTCACAGTCATGATGGATGACAGAGTTCCATTCAGAGCCAACGTGTTCCTGGTCTTGGTTTTATTGAGCCCCACCATGGAAAAAACCCTCTCTGCATCAGCATTTCAGTGCGGCAGAACTAATACCAGTTTGGCAATTGTAGATAGCTTTATTGGGAATCTGCTCATACCAGTCACCTTTGGAAAAAATTAACCACGGAAGCCTAATTACACTCCTACATATTTTTCATTAAGTTGCTCATGTCAAAGGGTGTGTGCTGAATATTTAGGTCTACTACTCCAACGAACACTTTAATCGGCAGGTATTGGTCTTTTACAAGGAGTAGGAAAACTATAGTAACTAATAAATAAACTAATCAAATAAATGAAGATATGACCTGCTGATGATCCTGACGGTTCTCTTCCACCTCCTGCTCGTCTACAACTTCCGCCGCGGCGGCACTGTAACACCATTCAAAGGATATCTGTTGGAACAGGGAAACACGAGTTAATGACCACAATAATGTCACATACATAAAGAGAGTAAAGTGAGGAAAGGTGTGACAGATGAGGCCCCCCAGCAGTCTAGGCCTATAGCAGCTTAACTATGGGATGTTTCAGGATCACCTGAGCCATCCCTAACTATAAGCTTTATAAAAAAGGAAAGTTTTAAGCCTGGTCTTAAAAGTGGAAAGGGTGTCTGCTTCCCGGACATTTACTGGCAGCTTATTCCACAATAGAGGGGCCTGATAACTGAAGGCTCTGCCTCCCATTCTACTTTTAGAACCTCTGGGAACCTCAAGTAAACCTGCAGTTTGGGAACGAAGTGCTCTGTTAGGAAAATATCTTACAATGAGATCTTTAAGATACGATGGAGCTCGGTCATTAATAGCTTTATATGTGAGGAGAAGAATCTTAAATTCTATTCTGAATTTAACAGGGAGCCAATGAAGAGAAGCTAAAACTGGAGAAATATGATCTCTCCTGTTAGTTCTCATCAAAACTCTGGCTGCAGCATTTTGGATCAACTGAAGGCTTTTCAGAGAATATGTGGGACAGGCCAATAATAAAGAATTACAGTAGTCCAATCTTGAAGTAACAAATGCATGGACTAGTTTTTCTGCCCGCGACCCGATCGACGGATTCAGCGGTATAGATAATGGATGGATGGATGGATAGTTTTTCTGCATCACTCTGAGACAAGATGTTCCTGATTTTAACAATATTACGAAGATGAAAGATGAAGGTGGCGCTAACTCTATAAACATACATGTAGGAAAAACATTGCAACTCACTTGATAGTAAAACTATACATCTCTCCAATGCACTTTGCCTATGACAAAAGAAATATATAGAAACAAAAAGATTCTATACATACAGGCATACAGAAATACTTTTCTCCCTCAGCACGCTGTGTGTGCTTAATTAGCGGCTATAACTTATGAGAGTGTTTGCAGAGTCAGACGCACACACAGGATGCTGCTTTCTTCACTAACTTTGTCAGTCATCTTGCAAGAATACACCGTGGCGTGAACAAACAAATATTGCTGCAAAACCTACTCATCAGATCGTCAGTCGTGGTCTCTCTGTCTGTAGCAGCTTAGCATTGCGAGCTGCAGGGCAAGTGGTCTGAGCACGTCAGGGCAGTGAGGGCAAGTTTCTGTGGATTATGTGATTGACCGAGGGTTAGAGTTGGATGTCTCGAGACCACTTTTACGTGTTCTCGGTCTTGTTACAGTCTCGACCGTCTTTGGTCTTGGTCTTGTCTTGGTCTCGGATCCTTCGGTCTTGTCTTGGTCTCGGGAGATTTGCAACAAATAATGTCCATGGTACAAAACATAACATTCGATAATGCAACATTAAATTATTTCGCCTTTCACGCCCTTCAAATGCAACCTTTCAAATGCAACCAATCAATGACATACATGTATTTTGTTGTGATTAAGAAACTGGCGCTCATCCAATCAAAAGACGCAAGTGTAGAGCCAGCGCAAAACTTTAGGTTCACGTCGTAGCTCAGTCTCAGTCAGACCTAGTAGCCTAACAATAATGTCAGCGAATTCCGCCATCATCAAATTTGCATTTATGGACCATAAAGACATTTGCAGTCCAGGGGCCAGGAAGAAGCATTCTGCAAAATGCAAGTTTTGCAAAGTGTCTCTCACCGAAACAGCCGGTACCACATCAACGTTCACCAGACACCTGGAGCGGAGACACCCGGAGAGGTAAGCTAGCTAGTTGGTACTGGCTCCAAACTCTTTATCCGTACCAATCTCACATGACCAGATCATGCATGTGCTAGTATTATTTATCATGACATGCTCCTCTTACACGCGCGGTATAAATTATTTAGGGACGGATATTTTTTTGCAAGCTTCAGTTCTTTGCAGACTTACTGAAACATTTTTGGCTAAGAGTGTAATTACATGCTAAGTACAGGTAGTTAACTTATCAGTGGCTCTTGGCTACTTAACAGTTTTCACCAACGTTAGATATTTTGGCGAATTCATTGAGTAGAAATACTGTATATCAAAACCGTGTCAGTGAGCACATTAAGGCCTGGTACCATGTGGTTTGTTGTTGATTTTGGCATAATATGGTTGCTGACACGCAAGGAAGGATGAACCATTTGGGTGCCTCGACATTGCTAGGTTAGCACTAGCGGCATTCTCGCAGATGAAGCCAGATATCAGAGCAGCTCTGGCCCAGATAGCAAGGATGATGGAATTGAGCCTTATTTTATAGTCAATAAAACTCAATTTCTCTCCATTTCCAAAACGCTGCTTTGACATATGTTTTCGACTGACATTGTGTCACAAAAGCTGTGAGGTAAAAACGTCCTAAAACCAGAGACACTTATGAAGGAGAAAGTACAATTTGACATGTTGATTGTTTAGACCAGTTAGTACCAGTCAGTCAGTAATATCAGTCCTCAACAGCAGACAAAGGAGTCTCAATCATCTAATAGTGCAGTAACAGCTGTCATGCAATTGCTATACATAGTTTATCTCACCCAGTCTACGAAAACATTTACAGTGAGTGAGCTCACAGTCACACACATTCATGACATGCTCTGTCTATGCATTGTTCTGTCTGTAGTTGAAATAATACCTTCTTAAATTGAATTTAAACTGGGACTGAACCTCTTACCCCAGTATGCTGCTTTTATTCAATTGATGCAAGTTATGGTGTAACACAAGCTCACTAGCTGTTTTTTTTTTTGTTTTTTTGGTCTCGGTCTCGGTCTCGTCTCGGTCTCGTCTCGACTTTGTCTTGGTCTTGACTAAGTCTGTCTTGGGCTTGGTCTCGTCTTGGTCTCGGTCTTGATACCCTCTGGTCTTGGTAGTGTCTTGGTCTCGGTTTAGGCGGTCTTGACTACAAGTCTACCGAGGGTAGATCTAAATTATTATTATTTTGTAGTATCATTATTATTTTGGGCCACACAGACAGACTTCCTCACACACACTTGTAAAAAAAAAAAAAAAAAACTTTTGGCAAAAGGGTACTCTGGGCATAAAGGACCAAAGGGGCAGGTGCTCACATTTCCAGTCACATTTCCATTGTTAATTGTGTTCTAGTGGAGACTGATTGTATTCATTAAACATATATATCATCTCAGTTGTTTGAAATTGAGATAAAGACAATATGTTAATGGTTTATGAAATAAAATGTATTGTTAAAATTGTTTTAAAGTCCCAAATATGTCCCGGGTCAATTTGTTCTGAGGGACACCAGAGGGTCCTACTGTATTACTGTAGAATTACTGTAATTCTTTGTTATTGGGCTGTCCCACATATTCTCTGAAAAGCCTTTAGCTGATCCAAAATGCTGCAGCCAGAGATCTGATGAGAACTAACAGCAGAGATCATATTTTTCCAGTTTTAGCTTCTCTTCATTGGCTCCCTGTTAAATTCAGAATAGAATTTAAGATTCTTCACAATTCTTCAATTCTTTACATATAAAGAATTGCAATGGTAACCATTATGAAAACGTAGTGTGTGTTCAACAGCCTGAAGCACAGGCATGTTAAGGTTATTGTAAAGTGCAGACATGTGATGGATACAATTTCAGACACCAAACACTGTATGTATTTAACGAGCAACGTGCAGAAAAGGCAAGACAAAGAGTGTTTACATTATACAGGAAAGCTTTGGCGGAAG
Source organism: Odontesthes bonariensis (assembly GCF_027942865.1). Taxonomy (NCBI): domain Eukaryota; kingdom Metazoa; phylum Chordata; class Actinopteri; order Atheriniformes; family Atherinopsidae; genus Odontesthes; species Odontesthes bonariensis. The sequence goes on from NC_134524.1 coordinate 19,658,776, forward strand.
GAAAGCCAGAAGGAAAGAAGTAAAAGAAATTATGCTCAAAATAGTTTGTATAAGGAAAAGCACAAGGCTATGAGTAAATTGAAATATAAGTTACATAGACAGAGTGTCAAGGAAATGAATAGGACCATGTACAGGACTAATGTCACGTATCAAGCCAAGAAGAAGGAAATGAGTAAGACCACGTACAGGACTAATGTCACGTATCAAGCCAAGAAGAAGGAAATGAGTAAGACCACGTACAGGACTAATGTCACGTATCAAGCCAAGAAGAAGGAAATGAGTAAGACCACGTACAGGACTAATGTCATGTATCAAGCCAAGAAGAAGGAAATGAGTAAGACCATATACAGGGCTAATGTCACGTATCAAGCCAAGAAGGAGGAGATGAGTAGAACACAGTATGCAAATGTTGAATATAAACAGCATGTTGCAGCAGGTATGAAGCTGAATAGGCAGCAGTTGAAAGAAAAGCGCCTGCAATTTGACTTTGTTATGCAGCAGTTTTTAGATAAAGTCAGAGATGGACCAGATTTTGTGTGTTGTGTTTGCCACTGGTTGTTGTTTAAACATCAGGTTTTAACCTGTAAAAGGGCAGATTATAATAAGACTGGAGTTGTAGCTGCTGTAGTCGCAAAGTGCATTACTGACCATTATCTGCACAAATGTTATGGCCGTTGTGTGATGCCGTGTCACTTGGTTGACACACCTAGAGGGAAGCTTTCGATCTGTTACACCTGTTATAGTAAGATACTTAGAGGACAGGAACCGGCAGAATCTGCAGGGAACAATTTGACTGTGTGTCTCATTCCAGCAGAACTGGCCTGTTTGAATAGTTTAGAACAGCATTTTGATCGCGCTACATATACCATTTATGAAGGTGTTAGCTTAGCCTAAAGGTGGACAAAATGGAGTACATAGGTTAACAATCTATTGAAGAGTGACGATGGGTTGAAACATTTGTTGGCGTGTGATGATGGCTATCGGTTTTTGAAACCTATTAGAGAAACTCCAGTGTACTGGCAGGGAGCGCAGAGTGACCTGTTAGCTTGTGTTCGTCAGTTAGGTGTCCCTACGTTAATTGACAGGAACAGTGACGAAGAGGTAGTTCAGTTTATTGACAAATATGTAACAGGTGAACTACCAGCAGATGATGACACATTATTGGACATCATCACATCTGTACAACAACATTCCACTCACCACTCAAAGTCGTGCAAAAAGAGGAATACAACGTGTCGTTTCAATTTTCCTCGACCAGTATCTGCACGCACGTTCATCAGTCGTAAGCGAGTAGAACCAGTCTGCAAGTGTCAGGAAAATGCGACGGATGCAACATGTGAAAAGCATGGAGAGAACAGGTGGGAGATGAAGGCAGAGCATGCTGATGACATTTTAACAAGTGTTAAAAAGGCATTGAACGATGGTAGTTTTGAAAATGTACAGCAGTTGTTTGATGCTTTATACATGAATCAGGAGATTTTTGAGTCGGCGTATAAACGTCTTGGCAAGAAGACAGAAGTTGTTTTAAAAAGGGATGTTAAGGAGTCGTGGATTAATCAGTATAGTACGTCCCTCTTGAAATGCTGGAATGCTAATATAGACATCCAGTACGATGCATATTCATGTGTTGTGTACATCATCTCCTATATTTCTAAGGCAGAAAGGGAGAGGGGCTGCTGTTGAGCAATGCCCAAAGAGAGGCATCCAAAGAGGGCAATCTTAGTGCAAAGGAGGCCTTAAAAAATCTAGGTACTGTGTACTTGCATAACAGAGATGTTAGTGCACAAGAAGCAGTTTATAGACTAACAAATATGCACTTAAAGGAATGTTCAAGTAAAGTCGTCTTTGTGCCCACAGGGGATAATATTGTGAGGATGAGTTTACAGTTGAGTATTTTAAGACAGAGGGCTGCATCAGAGGATGTCACCTCTAAAAATATGTGGATGACAAGTTAAGTTGACCGCTATAAGAGTAGGCCAATAGATGTGGCATTTGAAGACATGTGTTTGGCAAGATTCATCAGAATATCGCATATTGAGTAAAAATGAAAAATGTCGGAATCCAATCCAGTTACAGAATCGGAGTGGTTTTATAGTCAAAAGAACACGCACACAACCAGCTGTCATTCGGTATGCGCGGTTTTCAAAAACCAAGAACTCGGAAAACTTTTTTCGCAGTAAATTGCAACTGTTCCTGCCTTATAGATGTGATGAACTGAAACCTGCAAACTGTCAAACCTTTGAACAGTTTTACAGTAATGGGCATGTTAGGTTTAGTGATGGTTCTAGACGTTGCAGGTGGTCGTTGATGAAAATGGCAGAATTTTGAGAAAGAAGCAGAAGATTTAGAGAAGATTAGGAATAATATCGATTGTGATGGACTAGTGGAAAATGCATGGTGTGAGCTGTGTCCAGAACAGGAGCTAGAACGTTTAGAGTGTCTGGAGGAAAGAGTAGAGCAGCAACAGATACTGGTAGAGGATGTTGAAGATATTCCAGATTTGCAGTCCGGAAGTGTAGAGTCAAGAAATGTAGAGAGGAGAAGTAATGTCATGTGTAGAAGTGATGGTTTGGCTTTAATTAGGTCTCTGAATGACACCCAGATGTCTGTTTTTTATCAGGTTAGGCAATGATATTTAGATAGGATACATGGCAAAACTCCTGCACCGTTGCATGTATTTATTACAGGCGGTGCAGGTACTGGCAAGAGTCATTTGATAAAGGCGATTCAGTACGAATCAATGAGGCTGTTGTCACCGACGTGCCGTCATCCAGACAACATATGTGTGTTGTTGATGGCTCCTACAGGGATTGCAGCATTCAATTTGAAGGCGGCAACAATCCATTCAACATTTGGTATAGGAAAGGATGTAAGCTCACCGTACACTCCTTTGGGGGAGGAGAAACTTAAAGGTGGGGTAGGGGTTCTTTTTCTGGAGCATTTTTTTTACATATTGCTTGAAATGCTCTTCACACCCCCATTGCAACCAATTAATTAAAAGTTTTGACACAAAAATGAAAAGTTTTAGTGGCCTCTTGAACGAACAATCCAGGAAAAACTCTATCCAATCATACTGAACGGACTGTTAACGATGATTGGATTCTGATGCGTCTATCAAACTGCAATCTGCTCCTCCCTCCCCCTCCTTACCCCTGTGCGCGTACCCTTCTTCGTGAACGAATTACGCGTCCAGAAGCTTGGCAGGAAGCTAAACTAGAGCCAGCTTGGCTAGCACCTAGCATTATTAAACGGTTCATTATGATGTTGGAAGGTATTTTCTTACCTGTGAATCCGCCATGAGAAAAAGTTAGCAAAAGTTAGCCAAAACAATCGATGCTTGCTGTCAGAACAGCGCTCGTGCACCTTCGTGCTCGTGAACAAGCATTGCGCGTTCATGTACTCTAGAGGCGTGGCTTCGGGGGGGAAGTCTGAAGAAAGGGGTTGGGACTTTTGACCTGTGTATTTGAAAAAAAGCTTACATCACATCACCAAATGCATGCCATGTTCAGTCATAAATCGCTAAAAAAAAATTATGCAAATGAAAAAAATTACAATTCATTCATTCATTATAGTTTGTGATAGAAATTTTAATATTAAGTATAAATCAGATCAAAAATAGATCATGCATTTGGTTATTAAGATTAAATTCTCTTCTCTATGCAAATTATCTCAGTCCTTCGAACAAACAGTTCTTGAGTTGAGAAGAAACATTGTCAGCAACATATGACTTCTTGAACACTTTCGCTTACTTAAGTAAAGTAAGGAGCTAATAACTAAAACCCAGTGTCAGTCTCAAAATATGTTGTTCTATACAATCTGGGACAGATTTGACACACACAGGGAGCTGGGAGACCTCTGTCCTAGAGGTCAGGCAAGAAGAAAGAGTGTGTGACCCCAACACTGCTGAAATCAAAAAGAAAAACACACAGAGGTTGCAAAATTGAGGTTATTCATTTAGGTGGTGTAAACCTGCTCATATTACCTTTAAAGAGCATGTTGGTATCACCAACATTGTGTGCTGTTGGACAAAGAGGGCTTTTTTTACATCACACAGCCAGTGGCCATTACAGCACCACAGGGCTCACACCAATGTGGGGCTGAGCTCGCTCTGTCTGGCATGTGTGAATTACCAGGGAGGAAGAGCAGGAATTCATATATTTTTTGCAGCGATAAGCCTGAATTGATAAGTGAAATGGGTTTATGGCTGCTGCCCGTCCTCCGACCCACCCGTCTGCTGTGACTCTGCAACCAACAGCCATTGTTGTCTTCCTCTGCACTTTCTTACATCTCCACCACCTTTTGTGAGTGCCACATTCTGCAACCTGACATCTCTTTTACCCCCATCTCATGTCCACCACCATGCTTGGAGACAACTGATGAGAAACTACTCAGGAAAGTCTGCAGGTCCGCATGGTTTGAGAGCCATTGTCCTCAAAGCCCGTGTCCCCCAGCTTTGTTAGGTACTCCATCATGTCTTCAGGAGGCGCCCGTTTCTGCAGAAAGAACCATCTTAATTAAGCTGGTGCTTGGTCTTTAAAAGCAATTTAAACTGATACTGTAAGGCAAGGCAAGGCAAGTTTATTTGTATAGTACAATTCAACTACAAGGCGATTCAAAGTGCTTTACAGAGACATTAAAACAGTAGAAATAAAAAGCACAATTTAAATTTTAAACAAAAAAGAAAGAAATAAGAACAATAGATAAAATCAGAGAAATAAAAAGCACGATTTATATTTTAAACAAAAAGAAAGAAATAAGAACAATATAAAATCAGTAGTTAAAATGTGATTAAGTTTTGAGCTTTATTCAAACGCAGCTGAAAATAGGTGTGTCTTCAACCTGGACTTAAATACACTGAGTGTTTCAGCTGATCTGAGGCTTTCTGGGAGTTGGTTCCAGACATGTGGAGCATAGAAGCTGAATGCAGCTTCTCCATGTCTGGTTCTGACTCTGGGAACTGATAAAAGACCGGATCCAGATGACCTGAGGGGTCTGGAAGGTTCATACTGGGTCAAGAGGTCACTGATGTATTTTGGTCCTGGACCATTCAGAGCTTTATAGACCAGCATCAGAACTTTAAAGTCTATCCTCTGGTGGACAGGCAGCCGGTGTAACGACCTCAGAGCTGGACTGATGTGGTCCACTTTTTTGGTCTTAGTGAGGACTCGAGCAGCAGAGTTCTGAATAAGCTGAATAATTCCTGTAGTGCACAGGAATGTGATCTATAACTGTGTTTGAATTCCTTATAAATTGGTATGAGCTTAAAATGTTGCTGTTTTTGTGCCAAATGACTGTAAGGATAAGACAAATTGCATGTGCCTTTTAGAGGAAAATGCAGTGGGTGCAGACAGAGGAAGGATGTGCTTGTGATGAATGGTGGGAATCATTTGAGGAACTTAAAAATAATATCAGCTCTGCATGCACAGTTGCCTACGCTGCATTTTATTCTATGTTGAAAATGTTGTGACGGGTTAACACCTGTGCAACATAGGAATTTCCCATCCACATTTAGAGGAAGTCTCAAGTCTCGAGTTAAATTATTCTCAGAGGTTTGACATTGGCTCCGCCTTTAAAACTTTTTTTTCTTTTTTTTTGCCAGTTAATGCATTTTGAGGAAGTGACTCGATTAAATCATAAGCTACAGTCAGAGCAGAGACGTTACAACACATTGTCCCTCAGATCTCTAAAATCATGGCTGGTGAGTAGAGATGACTCATGATTTTTTCGTATATAAGATGAACAACAGAGCAGTATGTCAGCTGAGCTGCATTGATAACACGAGTGCAATTTATAGATCAAACACATTGCTGTAACTTCCTGCATAATGTATCTGTTTGAATTTTTTTAATGAAATGTTTATACTGACTGGATCTGTGAAAAATACTATGCACACTGTACTAAAATCTGTAAAAACCCTGCAAACAAAGAAACAAAACGTTTTGACCCAACTTAGTGAAGACTTGAAGGGCAGTTAGAGGCTGACAGGCTACAAGGAAAAACTGTAGTCACAGACAATTAACTACAAATTTTGAGGTTAGCATGCGAGCCTCTAACCTGGTTCTCACGCAGATGGATGTTTCTCATCCATCTGGAATTTTGTCGGTTGCCTAGCTGTTCTCTGCTGTGAGTAGGCGGGGATTGTATTCAAAAACCTCTCGAACCTGATTGGAGAATTCAATGTGTGTGTCACGTACTACTTCGACCAATCATATCGAAAGCGGACGTGACGCGTTGGAGCGCGACCAGTCTTTCGGTCTGTGGTGGAAAATGAACAAAACACAACAGCAGCGAGCAAAGCAGGAGCTAGCAGCAGCTAATCGTCCGGCAATGGCTGTGTTTGACTGTGTTCGTTGTCGCGCCGGATGCTACGTCATACCTGTTAACACCCCGCCCCACGATTATGATTGGCCCGGTTATGGGGTAACCGAAGACTTCGGGCTCAACAAGGCGAGCCCAGACCCTAGTGCGAGCTCACGAAGTGTAACGAAGATGCACGAAGCACGAAGGGTCTGCGTGAGAGCCAGGCTAGCGAGCCTCAACATCATTACACAAATAAGAGAACATACTGCAGGCTATTCAGGTCTACTGAACATCACATGCATATATCTCACCATTAAGCTTGGATGTGTCAGCTTGACTTACTCACATTTTCACTGACAGCGTTCCGGAAACTTGCACAACTTGTGACGGTGAAATTACACGTAAAGTATAGTAGCTTCATCATACAACGTTTTTCTGCTTTTTCTGACTAGAATGAATAGATCAGTGCATGTCATTTGCAATTTTCATTTGATTTCTGGAATCAAGGAGGGTGACTGAATTTTTTTTTTTTCTGCGTAAAGAGTCTGGAATTAATGCACAAATACTGTTTTGATGGTACGCATATGAACTTCCTGTTCTCACAGGCATGGTTAGCTTGAAACAAAGCAACCATAACGTTTTTTTAAACAGAACCGACGCCTAATGCATTCAATATCAATGGTGAACACAGCAGTATTAATGAAATTACGATGGAAGCTGGCCTTTAAAGTTAACTTGCAGCAGCAACAAAAGCGGAATCTGTGGTCTTTAAAAAAAAATTCTATTTAACGATGAAAGTCAGTTGATTCAGTGACAGTTATATGGTAGTTTATGTTCCCGTAGCTTTATAAAACAACCATTTCTGATATAATGAAATATATATATATATATATATGGGTGTATGTGGATGTGTATATATGTACACACATATACAGTGCAGTGCGAAAGTTTGGGCAGCCTTGTTAATTTTCCTGATTTACCTTTATAAAGCATTGATTGTTTGGATAAAAAAAAATTCCGTTAAATAGATCATATAGGGGACAAACACAGTGATATTTTAGAAGTGAAATGAAGTTTTTATGTGTGCAATAATTGGTTAAACAAAAGTAGGCAGGTGCATAAATGTGGGCACTGTTGTCATTTTATTGATTTCAAAACCTTTAGAACTAATTATTGGAACTCAAATTTGGTTTGGTAAGTTCAGTGACCCTTGACCTCCATACACAGGTGACTCCAATTATGAGAAAGGGTATTTAAGGGGGGCAATTGTAAGTTTCTCTGAAGAGTCGCAGCATGGGAGTCTCAAAACAACTTTCAAATGACCTGAAAACAAAGATTGTTCACCATCATGGTTTAGGGGAAGCATACAGAAAGCTATCTCAGAGATTTCAGCTTTCAGTCTCCACTGTGAGAAACATTGTGAGAAAATGGAAGACCACAGGCACAGTTCAAGTCAAGGCTCGAAGTGGCAGACCAAGAAAAATCTCGAATAAACAGAAGCGAAGGATGTTAAGAACAGTCAGAGTCAACCCACAGACCAGCACCAAAGACCTACAACATGATCTTGCTGCTGATGGAGTCACTGTGCATCGTTCAACTATTCGGCGCACTTTACACAAGGAGATGCTGTATGGGAGAGTGATGCAGAGGAAGCCTTTTCTCCGCCCACATCACAAACAGAGCCGCTTGAGGTATGCTAAAGCACATTTGGACAAGCCAGCTTCATTTTGGAATAAGGTGCTGTGGACTGATGAAACTAAAATAGAGTTCTGTCAGAACCACTTTGTCAAAACGAGACGAGAAACAGAGATGAATTTCAGAAGCTTATTCTGAATGCATACAATTGTGTTTGGCGGTATGGCTCTGTTCGGAGGAAGTTCCCGACTTTTCCATGAGCTCCATGGAAGCCAGACAGGGAACAGCAGCATCCTCAGGTGGAGTGCCTTCCATTTGCTGTAAAGGCAACAAACCCCCTAGAACAGAGCAAGCAACAATGAACACAGTATGACATTGTTTGGCAATGAGAAGTCGGTGGAGCAGGGGAGGTGGTGGGTGCAAGCAGAGAGCAAAAAAAAGCAGTGACAGCAAACCAAGTTTAAATGAAGTGCCCCAAATGCCAGCATCCAATTGCGAGCAGCAGCTGATTACCCATTGAGCGCAGCTGGCCATAGGGGTTGGGTCGGCGTCAGCCAATAGGCAAAGGGCGCGTTGACTACGTGGTCTGCCAGAACTAACGCGGTGCTCCATTTATTTGGGCATAACAAGGACCGTTATGCATGAAGGAAAAAGAACACAGCACTCGAAGAAAAACACCTGCTTCCTACAGTAAAATTTGATGGTGGTTCCATCATGCTGTGGGGCTGTGTGGCCAGTACAGGGACTGGGAATCTTGTTAAAGTTGAGCGACGCATGGATTCCAATCAATATCAGCAGATTCTGGAGACCAATGTCCAGGAATCAGTGACAAAGCTGAAGCTGCGCCGGGGCTGGATCTTCCAACAAGACAACGACCCTAAACACTGCTCAAAATCTACTAAAGCATTCATGCAGAGGAACAAGTACAACGTTCTGGAATGGCCATCTCAGTCCCCAAACCTGAATATTATTGAAAATCTGTGGTGTCACTTAAAGAGAGCTGTCCATGCTCGGAAACCATCAAACCTGAATGAACTAGAGATGTTTTGTAAAGAAGAATGGTCTAAAATACCTTCAGCCACAATCCAGACTCTCATTAGAAGCTATAGGAAACATTTAGAGGCTGTTATTTCTGCGAAAGGAGGATCTACTAAATATTGAGTTAAGGTTTTTTTTTTTGGTGCCCAAATTTATGCACCTGCCTAATTTTGTTTCGACAATTATTGCACACTTTCTGTAAATCATATAAACTTCATTTCACTTCTCAAATATCACTGTGTTTGTCCCCTATATTATATATTTAACAGCATTTTTTTTATCCAAACAATCAATGCTTTATAAAGGTAAATCAGGAAAATTAACAAGGCTGCCCAAACTTTCGCACCCCACTGTGTATATATATATATACATAGACTTAATTGAAGATGTACAACAACAATTAGTTACATGCAATCATTAATCTGAAATCATTACTGTCTTCTTGCAGCAGACCTAAGGATCGTTCTACTTGGGAAAACTGGAGTTGGGAAAAGCAGCCTGGCTGGAACCATATTTGGAGAGAAAGTGTTTAAGATAAATCCCACTGCAAACCCTGAAACAAGTGAATGCCAGAGTCTAACCAGAAAGGTTGATGGAAGAAACATCACATTGATCGACACTCCTGGATTCTTTGACAATCGCAACAATGAAGAGGACCTGAAATCTGAGGACCTGAAACCTGAGGGCCTGAAACCTGAGATAGCAAACTGCATCACCGAGTGCTCCTCTGGCCCTCATGCTTTTCTCATTTTACTTGAAGTGGAGAAATTTACAGAGCAAGAGAAAGATGTTGTCTCTAAAATAAAACAAACTTTTTCTGAGGAAGCTTTCAAATATGCTGTGGTCGTCTTCACTCACGGTGATCAGCTCGACGAAAGGATGACGATTAAAGAGTTTGTGAGAGGAAATAAGGATCTGCGTGATCTCCTGAAGAAATGTGGAGGCCGCTGCCATGTGGTTGACAACAAATACTGGAAGAACAACCCGCAGCATGAATACAGAAACAACCAGATCCAGGTGGGAAATCTGCTCAACACAATAACAGAGATGGTGAAGACAAACAGTGGCGGTTTCTACACCAATGAGATGCTACAAGCAGTGAACAGACTAATTCAAAAGGAGGAAAGACGCATTCAGTCATCATCAGGACATGTGTCACAGGAAAACATTAAGAGTCAGGCAAAGAAAAATGTCTCAAATCTTCTCAAGAAAGCTGCAGGCATTACAACAGGAATGTTGTTAGGAGCTCTGCTTGGTTTGCCTGTGATGGTTGCTGCAGTTGTCCTGGCACTGGGAGCTGCAGGAACAGCTGGAGCAGGGGCAGTGGTAAAGGCAGCTGGAGGAAGTGCAGCATCAGGTGTGGTAGCTGGTATAGCAGCAGCAGCAGCAGCAGGAGCGGCTATTGGAGGAGCAGCAGTTGGAGGTTATATCGGGTGTTGTGAAGCTGATAAAGCGGACTCGGTTGTAGAGGCGGTAATGAACACAGCTACGGCTGTATGTGAGCTTGCTGCAGAGCCGATTATAAAAAAGTTGCGAGATATCAAGAAAAATCAAAGCATGGAGGACAAAAAGGCTCTGTTAAAGTAGACTGCAGCTGAGCTTTCATTTTGGGTAAGTTATTGAAAATTAAATCTAACAGAGAATGCAAACAGAAGATAATATCTCAGAACAACAAAGATGGGATTATGTTATTAAACTGATTAGAAGACGGAATACTTTTTGGGACTCTTAAAAGTTTACATAAAGGCCAAGAAATTCACGACATACCTTAACTATTGAAAAGCTTCACAGAAAAACAATTCATTTATTTGTCCTTCATTTTTTGCTTACATACCTAAATGAACTTTTAACTGGATTTATTTTTCTTCCAAACATTTTGTCATTAGCTTGATAATCGGGACATTTCTTCTTTTGCTTTCTGTCTTCCTTTGATTCTAGTAAATTTGTTAATATTTCATTTAAAACATTTTTCACTTTACAAGTGTAACAAGGGTTAATTTGGCTGTGTATAATTCCAAAAAATTATTGTTTTTAATTGTTTTTATGACATTTATAAGACTAGTCAGGTGGAACTTTTGTTTTATTTTTTGGTTTCTGTACATTCTTTTATGGGGGAGCAACTTCTGTGACAAAAGACACGGTCCCGCCTAAACTCTTCCTCTTTTTTCTGATGTTTGGTGAGGAAAGGTGAGCTCCCATTTTGTCATTTATATTAGGCATTTTATTTTGTCATAGGCTTCATGTTTTACTTATTTGTGCTAATGTTTGCGTCATTGTAATCGCGGCTCTTTTTTCTGATGTTCGGTGAGGAAAGGTTGGAAAATAAAAAGAACTTCGAAAGAGCAGCGGTCTGGTCTCCATTCGTTCTAACCTTAACACAACGCAGAGGTTTCATACCGGTTACACCAGAACATAAACATTTAAAAAGAATGTTTCCATAAAAGTTGACAGTGTGGAATATTTTTCATTATGGGACACTGCTCTGTTGCCTTCATGTATACTGCTGTCCAAAGACTGCTCTATATGCCTCTAATGCTATTAAAATACAAACAAAACATCTGCTGAAGTGTTGGTTTCTTTTCATCTTAAACATTTACATAAAAAGGTCTGCAAAATTAGTTTTTTTCACATGTCCGTGCCTGATAAGTACAAAAAACCCCAAAAAACTGAATATGTGACAATTTTATGTGAACGTCCACAATCAGGAGACTTTATAGGAGCATTATAATAAAGATGTCTTGGGATAAAACACTTTCTGAATGCTGAAGATTTGCTTGTTCTTCATTTGAACCAGATAATTCGCACAGCTGCACGAGCTTCTTCTCTATCAGAGGATCTGACTTTTCATGATGGTGCAGCTCTGTTGTTTCTTGATTCTGAGTGTGTTTGACCTTGATACATTTGGTGGCCGTCCCAAAGCTTCTAAAATAAATCTGGTGAGTACCGGACCACTCCTCTTGGTAGAATAGGTACATTTGTTGGTTTCCTCATAAAAAACACAACATCTTTTGCTGGCAGACAAAATCTATTTTTTGATTGTAATGCGGTCAGGATTTTGGTCAGAGCCATTCCTAAAGACATAAAGACATAACCTACAAAGTGTAACTTTGTACAAAGAAGGTTAAGGGCAAAGACAATTAAATGTATATTTAAATGGATTTGGATGTGAGCAATCTTCTGCTTTTCCTCCACATGAAAAGTTCTCCTGTTTGTGTGTTTTTTCCATTATGACTGATTGAAGTGCTGCTGCTTTGTCGCACAACGTTGTAGCACATAATCTACATGCAGAACAAAACACATAACCTTCAACATGGTGCATTTTTACGAATAATATTCTGTGGCAGAGCCAGGGTGGGACCAATTTTCAGCCTGGGACTTCCACATCCAAGACTAGCTCCATTCTAACTGATGTGGAGGAAATCAAACAAAAGTCCTGTTCTTAAAGCCATATTGTGTAATATTTCACGTTGTCTATTAACAAATTTGAGTCTTATCATTCACAAGTATTACCTCAATCGTTATTAATTACCTCCATCACAAAAGTGCAGTGTTCTTATATTCTTTATATTCAGCATACGAATGTACATAAGAGTGTTACACCCCAATGAATGTCTCCATGTTGCTCCGCCATTTTAAAACTACGGGATTTGTAGAAGGACATGTCATCAGCTTCGCATTTTCCGTTTCCACATTGGAAACTATTAACTATTAAACAATGGCAGTTTAAACAGTATGATGGGCAGTGTGCAACAACATACATCTTAAATATTTTGGAGTATCTTAAATAATTCCTAAAATGCTAATTTCCTCCAACTACCCAAAATATGCCATCCCTTATTCTCAGTCATATTTGATGAAGTGGGGCAGCTAAAACACAAGACAAAAAAGATTATTTAAGTGTTTATTCAGTTGTTTGTGTAGATCGTACACACAGCACTTAGATTTGAATCGGCATGTCCAGATCTGCTAAAAGAACTGCAGATCCTGCATTGAGGGTTGCTGGGACCTGGAAGAGGAGGAGGGGAAGTACAGTTGCAGGAGATATTCCAGCCCTGACTTGTTCTGGGAAACAACAACGTGCTGGCAGAGGTCATGCTTTTAAAACAGTGTGTGGTGGAGTTGCAGTGGAACTGAAGTTTACACCCAAGTCCTCAGATTGGTAAGGTTATAGCACCCCCATGTGGCCGAACACTTGAAATGTGTGTGTTTTTGTTTGTTTGCTCTTTTTATTTAATATGCAGTCACCTTTATCTCTTAAAAAAGAATTTCCACAGTAATCTTACATTTATTAAAAACATAAAGAAATACAAACATTAACTACATTTTCCTGAAGAGCCCTTTCAGCTCATCTTTGTTAGTGGAAAGTTGAGTTCTCACAACCAAAAAATATGTGTCCCACGAAGACTCCATCATAGAGTTGTTAAAATACAAGTTGTCACTGCATTAAGTATCTTTCCTCTCGAAGTCACAGTGACATTGATCCTCAGTGATGATGAACTGAAATATCTGCTCTGTGGTTCACTAGAATGCTGATGTGTTATGTACGGATGGAATGTTCACTGTTTGCTGTCATCACCTATGACATCGATTGGCTTTAAAGGGATAGTTTGCCATGAAGCTGTATGACATCCCATACTAGCAATATTGTGCATGAACACTGACTTACCCCCTACTGCATCCTGTGAGCCGAGTCCGGCTAGTTGGCTGGGGCCACAAAAATAAAGTACAAATGTATTAAAGAGTAATACATTTGCATCACAAAATCGTTGTCCAGGAAAAAGGCGCTATTTTCTCTCCTTTCGTATCACTGTGCGCTGCCGCCTGCCGCGCCTGTTTCACGGTGTAGACCGTGCAGACAGAAGTGCAGACCGAGCAGTCCTCTTTTGAACGCATATTGTTTTGAGAAGCAAAACGCTTTATTTTTGCAACCCCAGCCAATTAGCCGGACTACCTTCGTCAACACCAAAAACAAGGCCGGAACTCGGCTCACAGGACGCAGCGGGGGGTAAGTCAATGTTCATAAACGAAATTGCTAGTATGGGATGTCACACAGCTTCATGTCAAAAGAGGCAAACTATCCCTTTAAGACAGCAGCATAATGTCCTACAACTGTAGGGGGAGCCAAAGAGTAATAAATAAATAAGCTTGAGATGCTTTTAACACATTTTCATAAATTACCTTGACAACTTCATTAGTTATAATTTACCACCAGTCAGTCAAATAGAGAAATACTTTCAAATGAGGGGTTCCAATAAACCCATCAAAGATGTCACATTTTGGATGTCATGTTTAGTGTATAACTATCTTCATGGCAAATCTACAAACCCTTAAACTATAGGCTAATGTCCATCCATCCATCCATTTTCTATACCTGCTTAATCCGTTGGTTGGGTCGCAGGGGAGGAGCTGGAGCCTATCCCAGCTGTCATCGGGCAAGAGGCGGGGTACACCCTGGACAGGCCACCAGTCCATCACAGGGCCACACAGAGACAAATGAGACAAACAACCACGCACACACTCACACTCACTCACTCACTCACTCACTCACTCACTCACTCACAGGGACAATTTTCAGAGACACCAATTAACCTAACATGCATATTTTTGGATGGTGGGAGGAAACTGGAGTACCTGGAGAGAACCCATGCATACACGGGGAGAACAAGCAAACTCCACACAGACAGGCCCCAGCCAGAAGTTGAACCTGGAGCCCTCTCGCTGTGAGGCGACGGTGCTAACCACCACACCACCATGCAGTCCCTATAGGCTAATGTTTGTAATGTATGCTAATGTAACTTGTTATGATGACTTGTTATGATGACTAATTTGTTGTTATAGTTTATATTCAGGCAATTCCACAATTGGAAATAATTGTATCGATTATCTAAGAATAAAAGAAAAAAGATCAGCAGTTTTAGGCAGACAGATTGAACTTTTATTGGGTTTGGTGAAAGCATTAACTCTTAAAAGATTAGTTTAGATGAGATAGAACTTTATTGATCTCTTTGGGAGGTTCCCTCGGGGATATAAAGATTGCAGCAGCACCATTACAGGAAAAAAAAAAAAAAAAGGATAAAAATTATACATGCAAAGTTTGATAAAAATAAAATAAAGAAATAAAATAAAGAAATCCTTTATCCAGCTAGTTCTAGTGCTCCTTCAATGTCTACCCCCTGATTCCCCCCCCCCCCCCCCCAAAGAGGAGTTGTACAGTCTGATAAAGTGAGGGACAAAGGAGTTTTTGAGTCTATTGGTCCTACACTTGGGAAGGACGAGTCTGTCACTGAATAGGCTCCTCTGTTCACTGAAGACGGTGTGCAGAGTGTGACTGGCTTTGTCTATAATGTCCAATAGTTTGTCCATAGTCCTCTTCTCAGAGAGTCCAGCTTCAGGCCAACCACAGCGCCAGCCTGCCTGATCAGTTTGTCCAGCCTGGATTTGTCCTTCTTGGATATGCTGCCCCCCAGCACACCACGTTGTAAACCATTGACTGATGAAACATCCACAGGAGTCCCCTTTTGCAAAGAATCAACTTATTAAACCTCGTTAACGTGTCAATAAGGTGTTTTTGTGTTGCAGGAGATAGTATGACAAGGAAGACAAAACATTGCAAACATCAACTCTGGGACGGGAAATATGGATACCTATTCTTAAGCAGATTTTAAATTTGTAGCATTTTGTACTGACCTCAGAGCACCTGATAGTTTTTCATGGTCAGATGTTAGACTCACAGCACTGCTTGAGAATGGCCAACCAACAGGCCAAGCCAGCAGAAAATCAAAGTACAAGTCAAAGTGCTGCAGTCACTTTTGTGATTTGTATTTTGACAACATGGAGGTTAAGCTTTTGTTAAGCGTTCAAATTTTTTCTTTTCCATGGTTGTCGACACCAGTTAAAGCACCTTCATATCTACTTCTCTCATCTCAAAGCTATTACAGGGTGCAGCCTTTTCATAAATTCCTTGTAACGATGCCGTAGACTGTGTAGTTTCTTTTGAGTCATTTCCACATACATATTCTGCTGTAAGTAGACAGCAAGTTTCCAAATGATTCCGTAATAGCTAAAAACAGTGGTTAACCAAGTCAACACGTACTCATTTTTATTAACTGAAGTGTTCACTAAAAACTTCAGCCTTCAGGTGTTTTATATGGTTAATTTGGGTTTTCACAGGTTGGCTGTAACCTTTTTCACTTATAAAGTTAATCAAGCTTTTTTATAAAACAAATCTTTATCTGAATTTTTTTTGTTCCTGTAGCTTGTTATTTCAGCACATCTTTGACCCAAAGGTCTTACTGTTTATTGTTTTACTTCTGTAACTCCATTTCATGGAGTTTCTGTGTTTCCATTGACAACAAAGATAAAAAGCGCCTCTTTTTTGATTTTTGAAAATCTTTCTCTACCCCAAAAAGGCATGAAAAGCTGGAGCTGGTGTTTTACAAAACATATTCCATTGATATTATATTCTTATTATGGACAACAATGTTGAAGGTTTTGTCATAGGGCCTGTTGCAGTAGGAAAAGATGTGTTTAAAATCCTGGATGATAGGAATCAGGTGTTTCAATGTTTTACAGTGGGCAAGCATCACATCATGTCCCACATCAAACTGCTTATCTGTCACGGTCTGTGGGTTTTCCGTCATGAAGTTCGTGTTGTGGCTTTTGTTTCCCTGAACTTGTTTTACTGGTTTGGTTGGATTTTTCTTGTTGGTGTTTCTTTTGGCTTAGTTCAGTTTCTGTCATACATTTATTTAGTTTTCCTTATTCTCCAGATCGCTGTTTTAGCACTCCCTGCGCTTTCATGGTTTCTGCTCAGCTCTGGTTCTTGTTTGTTTTGTTTCCAGCACATGGCACTGCTTTTAGTTTGTACATAATAAACATTTAGGTTCTAACACAAGTCAGAAGGCTATGAAAATAATGACCTCAAAACAGGCCCAGCATATTATATTATTATCTGTATTATATTATTATTATTATTAATATTAGAAAAGGATTTTTTTTGGAAGTTTTCATTTTAGTGGGTGTTACATACCGATCAGGCAGTGACTCCCAACACAGGGGACAGCATGACACTTATCCAACTACCTGAGGTATAAACCTGAGGCAAAGCAACCACATAAACTCAAACGGTTCAAGGTTGATGACAGATAAGAAGAAAAACCTACTGGGAACACTCGAGAGGAAGCCACACAGCGAGCTGATCTAAAGATGATTAAATGCTCACGATAGGCCAATTGTCTGCTTAAGCTGCTGCCCCCGCGACCCGAAGCGGAAGATGATGGATGGATGGATAGATAAGCAAATATTACAGAATGTCTGAACGAGTGAAACACCACAGACACTCATACCTGCAAGAGCAACGGAAGTCAGGCAACAGGGCGTGCACTCAACACCAGAGGATACTATTTTAACGAAGCTGTACTGAAACTTCTTTAAGAGTAATTTCAAACTGATATCAGCTATTCATGCAGTTGCAAAAGTTTATATTTGTTATGGTTTGAGGTTGTTTTTGAAAGACATAAATACAGATACAGCAAATGATCGGAGGTTGAAGGAAACTGAACTGATTTATTTAAATTTTAAACAAAAAGTGAGGCCAAACCAGAAGTACATAAAAAAAAAATGCTGACAAAACATGAAAAAAAAATTAGACTAATCAGAGACTAGAAATAAGAACTGGAACAAGTGGTTATAACAGCAAGGATCTGACAATTATTGAGAGAACAGAGAGCTTAAATACTGAGAACTGATTGGTGAAAGGTAGCAGCTGAACACAGGTGAGTGAGTGGAGTGAATGACCTGAACATGGAAGCTGAGGAAACTATGGGTGAGAGATGTGAAACGAGAAATCTACATGATTACATACAAGGAAAGACAAAACAAAACCCAGAAAAAAAATCAACACAAAACCAAACCAAAGTCCAAAAACAAATCCACAAACTCTAAAAATACTTTTGTAGGGTGAAAATGTTTGAACCCATTAAGACCTGATGTTACATGTAATGTTTTCTTTGTCCACATTTAGAAGAAGTTTCAAGTCTTCGTGAGTTAAAACATTGTCAGAGGTAGTTTGACACTAGCTCCGCCTCTAAAACACCATTATTTTCCCCAGTTATTGCATCTCGAGGAAGTGATTTGAACAGACGAGCTACAATCACAGCACAGAACGGAGCAGAGAACAAGTTCCAACAGCTTTCCACTTTGATTTCTAAAGTCATGGCGGGTGAGTAGAGATAATGAATATTTTTCTGTAGCTTGAATGACTGAAAATGACTGAATTCCGTTAAATAGATCATATAGGGGACAAACACAGTGATATTTTAGAAGTGAAATGAAGTTTTTATGATTTACAGATAGTGTGCAATAATTGGTTAAACAAAAGTAGGCAGGTGCATAAATTTGGGCACTGTTGTCATTTTATTGATTTCAGAACCTTTAGAACTAATTATTGGAACTCAAATTTGGTTTGGTAAATTCAGTGACCCTTGACCTCCATACACAGGTGACTCCAATTATGAGAAAGGGTATTTAAGGGGGGCAATTGTAAGTTTTTCTCCTCTTTGCATCTTCTCTGAAGAGTCGCAGCATGGGAGTCTCAAAACAACTTTCAAATGACCTGAAAACAAAGATTGTTCACCATCATGGTTTAGGGGAAGCATACAGAAAGCTATCTCAGAGATTTCAGCTTTCAGTCTCCACTGTGAGAAACATTGTGAGAAAATGGAAGACCACAGGCACAGTTCAAGTCAAGGCTCGAAGTGGCAGACCAAGAAAAATCTCGAATAAACAGAAGCGAAGGATGTTAAGAACAGTCAGAGTCAACCCACAGACCAGCACCAAAGACCTACAACATGATCTTGCTGCTGATGGAGTCACTGTGCATCGTTCAACTTTTCGGCGCACTTTACACAAGGAGATGCTGTATGGGAGAGTGATGCAGAGGAAGCCTTTTCTCCACCCACATCACAAACAGAGCCGCTTGAGGTATGCTAAAGCACATTTGGACAAGCCAGCTTCATTTTGGAATAAGGTGCTGTGGACTGATGAAACTAAAATAGAGTTCTGTCAGAACCACTCTCGTCAAAACGAGACGAGAAACAGAGATGAATTTCAGAAGCTTATTCTGAATGCATACAATTGTGTTTGGCGGTATGGCTCTGTTCGGAGGAAGTTCCCGACTTTTCCATGGCTTCTCCATGGAAGCCAGACAGGGAACAGCAGCATCCTCAGGTGGAGTGCCTTCCATTTGCTGTAAAGGCAACAAAACCCCTAGAACAGAGCAAGCAACAATGAACAACAGTATGACATTGTTTGGCAATGAGAAGTCGGTGGAGCAGGGGAGGTGGTGGGTGCAAGCAGAGAGCAAAAAAAAGCAGTGACAGCAAACCAAGTTTAAATGAAGTGCCCCAAATGCCAGCCTCCAATTGAGAGCAGCAGCTGATTACCCATTGAGCGCAGCTGGCCATAGGGGTTGGGTCGGCGTCAGCCAATAGGCAAAGGGCGCGTTGACTACGTGGTCTGCCAGAACTAACGCGGTGCTCCATTTATTTGGGCATAACAAGGACCGTTATGCATGAAGGAAAAAGAACACAGCACTCGAAGAAAAACACCTGCTTCCTACAGTAAAATTTGATGGTGGTTCCATCATGCTGTGGGGCTGTGTGGCCAGTACAGGGACTGGGAATCTTGTTAAAGTTGAGCGACGCATGGATTCCAATCAATATCAGCAGATTCTGGAGACCAATGTCCAGGAATCAGTGACAAAGCTGAAGCTGCGCCGGGGCTGGATCTTCCAACAAGACAACGACCCTAAACACTGCTCAAAATCTACTAAAGCATTCATGCAGAGGAACAAGTACAACGTTCTGGAATGGCCATCTCAGTCCCCAAACCTGAATATTATTGAAAATCTGTGGTGTCACTTAAAGAGAGCTGTCCATGCTCGGAAACCATCAAACCTGAATGAACTAGAGATGTTTTGTAAAGAAGAATGGTCTAAAATACCTTCAGCCACAATCCAGACTCTCATTAGAAGCTATAGGAAACATTTAGAGGCTGTTATTTCTGCGAAAGGAGGATCTACTAAATATTGAGTTAAGGTTTTTTTTTTTGGTGCCCAAATTTATGCACCTGCCTAATTTTGTTTCGACAATTATTGCACACTTTCTGTAAATCATATAAACTTCATTTCACTTCTCAAATATCACTGTGTTTGTCCCCTATATTATATATTTAACAGCATTTTTTTTATCCAAACAATCAATGCTTTATAAAGGTAAATCAGGAAAATTAACAAGGCTGCCCAAACGTTCGCACCCCACTGTATATATATATATATACATAGACTTAATTGAAGATGTACAACAACAATTAGTTACATGCAATCATTAATCTGAAATCATTACTGTCTTCTTGCAGCAGACCTAAGGATCGTTCTACTTGGGAAAACTGGAGTTGGGAAAAGCAGCCTGGCTGAAGCCATATTTGGAGAGAAAGTGTTTGAGATAAGTCACACTGCAAACCCTGAAACAAGTGAATGCCAGAGTCTAACCAGAGAGGTTGATGGAAGAAACATCACATTGATCGACACTCCTGGATTCTTTGACAATCGCAAGAATGAAGAGGACCTGAAATCTGAGATAGCAAACTGCATCACCGAGTGCTCCCTTGGCCCTCATGCTTTTCTCATTTTACTTAAAGTGGAGAAATTTACGGAGCACGAGAAAGAGGTTGTCTCTAAAATAACAGAAACTTTTTCTGAGGAAGCTTTCAAATATGCTGTGGTCGTCTTCACTCACGGTGATCAGCTCCCCGAAGGGATGGCGATTAAAGAGTTTGTGAGAGGAAATGAGGATCTGCGTGATCTCCTGGAGAAATGTGGAGGCCGCTGCCATGTGGTTGACAACAAATACTGGAAGAACAACCCGCAGCATGAATACAGAAACAACCAGATCCAGGTGGGAAATCTGCTCACCACAATAACAGAGATGGTGAAGACAAACAATGGAGATTTCTACACCAATAAGATGCTACAAGCAGTGAACAGACTAATTCAAGAGGAGGAAAGACGCATTCAGTCATCATCAGGACATGTGTCACAGGAAGAGATTAAGAGTCGGGCAAAGAAAAATGTCTCAAATCTTCTCAAGAAAGCTGCAGGCATTACAACAGGAGTGTTGTTAGGAGCTCTGCTTGGTTTGCCTGCGATGGTTACTGCAGTTGTCCTGGCACTGGGAGCTGCAGGAACAACTGTAGCAGAGGTGGTGAACGTGGCAGCGGTGGGGGCAGCTGGAGGAACTGCAGCATCAGGTATAGTAGCTGGTATAGCAGCAGCAGCAGCAGCAGGAGCGGCTATTGGAGGAGCAGCAGTTGGAGGTTATATTGGGCGTTGTGAAGCTGATAAAGCGGACTCGGTTGTAGAGGCAGTAATGAACACAGCTACGGCTGTATGTGAGCTTGCTGCAGAGCCGAGTATAAAGTTGCGAGATATCAAGAAAAATCAAAGCATGGAGGACAAAAAGGCTCTGTTAAAGTAGACTGCAGCTGAGCTTTCATTTTGGGTAAGTTATTGAAAATAAAATCTAACAGAGAATGCAAACAGAAGATAATATCTCAGAACAACAAAGATGGGATTATGTTATTAAACTGATTAGAAGACGGAATACTTTTTGGGACTCTTAAAAGTTTACATAAAGGCCAAGAAATTCACGACATACCTTAACTATTGAAAAGCTTCACAGAAAAACAATTCATTTATTTGTCCTTCATTTGTTTTGCTTACATACCTAAATGAACTTTTAACTGGATTTATTTTTCTTCCAAACATTTTGTCATTAGCTTGATAATCGGGGCATTTCTTCTTTTGCTTTCTGTCTTCCTTTGATTCTAGTAAATTTGTTAATATTTCATTTAAAACATTTTTCACTTTACCAGTGTAACAAGGGTTAATTTGGCTGTGTATAATTCCAAAAAATTATTGTTTTTAATTGTTTTTATGACATTTATAAGACTAGTCAGGTGGAACTTTTGTTTTATTTTTCGGTTTCTGTACATTATTTTATGGGGGAGCAACATCTGTGACAAAAGACACGGTCCCACCTAAACTCTTCCTCTTTTTACTGATGTTCGGTGAGGAAAGGTGAGCTCCCATTTTGTCATTTATATTAGGCATTTTATTTTGTCATATGCTCCATGTTTTACTTATTTGTGCTAATGTTTGCATCATTGTAATCGCGGCTCTTTTTTCTGATGTTCGGTGAGGAAAGGTTGGAAAATAAAAAGAACTTCGAAAGAGCAGCGGTGTGGTCTCCATTCGTTCTAACCTTAACACAACGCAGAGGTTTCATACCGGTTACACCAGAACATAAACATTTAAAAAGAATGTTTCCATAAAAGTTGACAGTGTGGAATATTTTTATTATGGGACACTGCTTTATTGCCTTCATATATACTGCTGTCCAAAGACTGCTCTATATGCCTCTAATGCTATTAAAATACAAACAAAACATCTGCTGAAATGTTGGTTTCTTTTCATCTTAAACATTTTCATAAAAAGGTTTGCAAAAAATTTTTTTTCACATGTCCGTGCCTGATAAGTACAAAAAAAAACTGAATATGTGACAATTTTATGTGAATGTCCACAATCAGGAGACTTTATAGGAGCATTATAATAAAGATGTATTGGGATAAAACACTTTCTGAATGCTGAAGATTTGCTTGTTCTTCATTTAAACCAGATAATTCGCACAGCTGCACGAGCTTCTTCTCTATCAGAGGATCTGACTTTTCATGATGGTGCAGCTCTGTTGTTTCTTGATTCTGAGTGTGTTTGACCTTGATACATTTGGTGGCCGTCCCAAAGCTTCTAAAATAAATCTGGTGAGTACTGGACCACTCCTCTTGGTAGAATAGGTACATTTGTTGGTTTCCTCATAAAAAACACAACATCTTTTGCTGGCAGACAAAATCTATTTTTTGATTGTAATGCGGTCAGGATTTTGGTCAGAGCCATTCCTAAAGACATAAAGACATAACCTGCAAAGTGTAACTTTGTACAAAGAAGGTTATGGGCAAAGACAATTAAATGTATATTTAAATGGATTTGGATGTGAGCAATCTTCTGCTTTTCCTCAACATGAAAAGTTCTCCTGTTTGTGTGTTTTTTCCATTATGACTGATTGAAGTGCTGCTGCTTTGTCGCACAACGTTGTAGCACATAATCTACATGCAGAACAAAACACATAACCTTCAACATGGTGCATTTTTACGAATAAGCTGCGGTGGGATATTCTGTGGCAGAGCCAGGGTGGGACCAATTTTCAGCCTGGGACTTCCACATCCAAGACTAGCTCCATTCTAACTGATGTGGAGGAAATCAAACAAAGGTCCTGTTCTTAAAGCCATATTGTGTAATATTTCACGTTGTCTATTAACAAATTTGAGTCTTATCATTCACAAGTATTACCTCAATCGTTATTAATTACCTCCATCACAAAAGTGCAGTGTTCTTATATTCTTTATATTCAGCATACGAATGTACATAAGAGTGTTACACCCCAATGAATGTCTCCATGTTGCTCCGCCATTTTAAAACTACGGGATTTGTAGAAGGACATGTCATCAGCTTCGCATTTTCCGTTTCCACATTGGAAACTAGTAACTATTAAACAATGGCAGTTTAAACAGTATGATGTGCAGTGTGCAACAACATACATCTTAAATATTTTGGAGTATCTTAAATAATTCCTAAAATGCTAATTTCCTCCAACTACCCAAAATATGCCATCCCTTATTCTCAGTCATATTTGATGAAGTGGGGCAGCTAAAACACAAGACAAAAAAGATTATTTAAGTGTTTATTCAGTTGTTTGTGTAGATCGTACACACAGCACTTAGATTTGAATCGGCATGTCCAGATCTGCTAAAAGAACTGCAGATCCTGCATTGAGGGTTGCTGGGACCTGGAAGAGGAGGAGGGGAAGTACAGTTGCAGGAGATATTCCAGCCCTGACTTGTTCTGGGAAACAACAATGTGCTGGCAGAGGTCATGCTTTTAAAACAGTGTGTGGTGGAGTTGCAGTGGAACTGAAGTTTACACTCAAGTCCTCAGATTGGTAAGGTTATAGCACCCCCGTGTGGCCGAACACTTGAAATGTGTGTGTTTTTGTTTGTTTGCTCTTTTTATTTAATATGCAGTCACCTTTATCTCTTAAAAAAGAATTTCCACAGTAATCTTACATTTATTAAAAACATAAAGAAATACAAACATTAACTACATTTTCCTGAAGAGCCCTTTCAGCTCGTCTTTGTTAGTGGAAAGTTGAGTTCTCACAACCAAAAAATATGTGTCCCACGAAGACTCCATCATAGAGTTGTTAAAGTTTTAGTTGGCTTGGGCCACAAAAATAAAGCGTTTTGCTTCTCAAAACAATATGTATTCAAAAGAGTAATACATTTGCATCACAAAATCGTTGTCCAGGAAAAAGGCGCTATTTTCTCTCCTTTCGTATCACTGTGTGCTGCCGCCTGCCGCGCCTGTTTCACGGTGTAGACTGTGCAGACCGAAGTGCAGACCGAGCAGTCCTCTTTTGAACACATATTGTTTTGAGAAGCAAAACGCTTTATTTTTGCAACCCCAGCCAATTAGCCGGACTACCTTCGTCAACACCAAAAACAAGGCCAGAACTCGGCTCACAGGACGCAGTAGGGGGTAAGTCAATGTTCATAAACGAAATTGCTAGTATGGGATGTCATACAGCTTCATGTCAAAAGAGGCAAACTATCCCTTTAAGACAGCAGCATAATGTCCTACAACTGTAGGGGGAGCCAAAGAGTAATAAATAAATAAGCTTGAGATGCTTTTAACACATTTTCATAAATTACCATGACAACTTCATTAGTTATAATTTACCACCAGTCAGTCAAATAGAGAAAGACTTTCAAATGAGGGGTTCCAATAAACCCATCAAAGATGTCACATTTAGTGTATAACTATCTTCATGGCAAATCTACAAAACCCTTAAACTATAGGCTAATCTCCATCCATTTTCTATACCTGCTTAATCTGTTGGTTGGGTCGCAGGGGAGGAGCTGGAGCCTATCCCAGCTGTCATTGGGCAAGAGGCGGGGTACACCCTGGACAGGCCACCAGTCCATCACAGGGCCACACAGAGACAAATGAGACAAACAACCACACACACTCGTACTCATACTCACTCCTAGGGACAATTTTCAGAGACACCAATTAACCTAACATGCATATTTTTGGATGGTGGGAGGAAGCTGGAGTACCTGGAGAGAACCCACGCATACACGAGGAGAACAAGCAAACTCCACACAGAAAGGCCCTAGCTGGAAGTTGAACCTGGAGCCCTCTTGCTGTGAGGCGATGGTGCTAACCACCACACCACCATGCAGTCCCTATAGGCTAATGTTTGTAATGTATGCTAATGTAACAGTCTCCTTGTTATGATGACTAATTTGTTGTTATAGTTTATATTCAGGCAATTCCACAATTGGAAATAATTGTATCGATAATCTAAGAATAAAAGAAAAAAGATCAGCAGTTTTAGGCAGACAGATTAAACTTTTATTGGGTTTGGTGAAAGCATTAACTCTTAAAAGATTAGTTTAGATGAGATAGAACTTTATTGATCCCTTTGGGAGGTTCCCTCGGGGATATAAAGATTGCAGCAGCACCATTACAGGAAAAAAAAAAAAAAAAAAAAAGGATAAAAATTATACATGCAAAGTTTGATAAAAATAAAATAAAGAAATAAAATAAAGAAATCCTTTATCCAGCTAGTTCTAGTGCTCCTTCCCATCGTCTACCCCCTGATACGCCCCCCCAAAGAGGAGTTGTACAGTCTGATAAAGTGAGGGACAAAGGAGTTTTTGAGTCTATTGGTCCTACACTTGGGAAGGACGAGTCTGTCACTGAATAGGCTCCTCTGTTCACTGAAGACGGTGTGCAGAGTGTGACTGGCTTTGTCTATAATGTCCAATAGTTTGTCCATAGTCCTCTTCTTTGCCACCGTCACCAGAGAGTCCAGCTTCAGGCCAACCACAGCGCCAGCCTGCCTGATCAGTTTGTCCAGCCTGGATTTGTCCTTCTTGGATATAATGCCCCCCAGCACACCACGTTGTAAACCATTGACTGATGAAACATCCACAGGAGTCCCCTTTTGCAAAGAATCAACTTATTAAACCTTATTAACGTGTTGATAAGGTGTTTTTGTGTTGCCGGACACAGTATGACATGGAAGACAAAACATTGCGAACATCAACTTTGGGACGGGAAATATGGATACCTATTCTTAAGCAGATTTTAAATTTGTAGCATTTTGTACTGACCTCAGAGCACATCCATATCTACTTCTCTCATCTCAAAGCTATTACAGGGTGCAGCCTTTTCATAAATTCCTTGTAACGATGCCGTAGACTGTGTAGTTTCTTTTGAGTCATTTCCGCATCCATATTCTGCTGCTGTAAGTAGACGGCAAGTTTCCAAATGATTCCGTAACAGCTAAAAACAGTGGTTAACCAAGTCAACACGTACTCATTTTTATTAACTGAAGTGTTCACTAAAAACTTCAGCCTTCAGGTGTTTTATATGGTTAATTTGGGTTTTCACAGGTTGGCTGTAACCTTTTTCACTCATAAAGTTAATCAAGCTTTTTTATAAAACAAATCTTTATCTGAATTTCTTTTGTTCCTGCAGCTTGTTATTTCAGCACATCTTTGACCCAAAGGTCTTACTGTTTATTGTTTTACTTCTGTAACTCCATTTCATGGAGTTTCTGTGTTGCCATTGAAAACAAAGATAAAAAGTGCCTCTTTTTTGACTTGTGAAAATCTTTCTCTACCCCAAAAAGGCATGAAAAGCTGGAGCTGGTGTTTTACAAAACATATTCCATTGATATTATATTCTTATTATGGACAACAATGTTGAAGGTTTTGTCATAGGGCCTGTTGCAGTAGGAAAAGATGTGTTTAAAATCCTGGATGATAGGAATCGGGTGTTTTACAGTGAACAAGCATCACATGTCCCACATCAAACTGCTTATCTGTCACGGTCTGTGGGTTTTCCGTCATGAAGTTCATGTTGTGGCTTTTGTTTCCCTGAACTTGTTTTACTGGTTTAGTTGGATTTTTCTTTTGTTGGTGTTTCTTTGGCATTTGTTCAGTTTCTCTCGTACATTTAGTTAGTTTCTGCTTCTTTTGAATTGTTTTATTTTTTTTTGTCTTTGGTTCAAGTAAGTTTCTCTGATGTTTCCTGACATTATACCTTGATGCAAGAGGCTCACTGCAGCTATTTCTGGCTCCACCAACAATCACCATAGATTTTTGCTTTACTCATTAATTGAAAAGACATTGTTATTCAAGCCCAAACTGCTATCAGTTCCATAGATAGCAGAAAACTTACTTATAAAAGTTGAACCTAAGAACAATTTACAGGCCCCTTCCTGTTCTGTCTCCACTCAATTCATCTTCCAGCCTCCCAGCTTTCAGCTTCCCAGTTAGCACATTGGGCACAGTGTGACTGCACCCACTGCAGGTGTAGAGGAGTTGGGTCTACTTTATGAGTCTTGTGTTCCCTGTTCCCCAGCAGTATTATTTGCATGGACAGTGTCAGAGCCCATGTCAGGGCCAAGGTCCACACTGCAGCTGCTGCAGCCCCTGCTCAGCCCAAAGGCAGAGCCTGCATACAATGTTCCAATAAATCCTGTTCTACTTCTTGTTCCTGGGCACAGGTCTGTAGGTGTTATGCCATGGCCACTTTGCAATAGCCAGGGCTGGAGCCCATGATTTTGGGGTCTGCCGACCCCCTGGTCACTTCACCCCAAGCGTCTGAGGAGGTCCAGGAGGATTAGCCATGCCACAGGAAGTACTCTCATTCTTTATAATAACAATGCTAAAAAACATCCATTCATCATCTTTTGCTTATCAGATGTTGGTCATGGAGGCAACAGGTCCATGAAGGAAACTCGGACATCTCTGGGGCCTCCTCCTTGTTGGTTGTGCCCAAAAAAACCTTAAGAGTAAGGCAACAAAGAGATTTCCTAAATAAAACATACTTCAGTGAATTGATAGATTTAGTAAAGCGAGTTAATATAATTTGTTACTTTCCACCTCTGATTTTCAAGGAAGACGAAACATAGCAAACATCAACTCTGGGACGGGAAATATGGATACCTATTCCTAAGCAGATTTTAAATTTGTAGCATTTTGTACTGACCTCAGAGCACATGATAGTTTTTCATGGTCAGATGTTGGACTCACAGCACTGCTTGAGAATGGCCAACCAACAGGCCAAGCCAGCAGAAAATCAAAGTACAAGTCAAAGTGCTGCAGTCACTTTTGTGATTTGTATTTTGACAACATGGAGGTAAAGTTTTTGTTAAGCGTTCAAATTTTTTCTTCCCCTTGGTTGTTGACACCAGTTAAAGCACCTTCATATCTACTTCTCTCATCTCAAAGCTATTACAGGGTGCAGCCTTTTCATAAATTCCTTGTAACGATGCCGTAGACTGTGTAGTTTCTTTGGAGTCATTTCCACATACATATTCTGCTGCTGTAAGTAGACAGCAAGTTTCCAAATGATTCCGTAACAGCTAAAAACAGTGGCATCACATCATGTTCCACATCAAAATGCTTATCTGTCACGGTCTGTGGGTTTTCCGTCATGACGTTTGTGTTGTGGCTTTTGTTTCCCTGAACTTGTTTTACTGGTTTAGTTGGATTTTTCTTGGTTTGTTGGTGTTTCTTTTGGCTTTCGTTCAGTTTATCTCATACATTTAGTTACCGGTAGTTTCTGCTTCTTTTGAATTGTTTTCATTTTTTTGTCTTTGGTTCAAGTAAGTTTCACAGTTAAGTTTCTCTGATGTTTCCTGACATTATACCTTGATGCAAGAGGCTCACTGCAGCTATTTCTGGCTCCACCAACAATCACCATAGATTTTTGCTTTACTCATTAATTGAAAAGACATTGTTATTCAAGCCCAAACTGCTATCAATTCCATAGATAGCAGAAAACTTACTTAAAAAAGTGGAACCTAAGAACAATTTACAGGCCCCTTCCTGTTCTGTCTCCACTCAATTCATCTTCCAGCCTCCCAGCTTTC